>NW_024349803.1:20099572-20365961 GCF_902729225.1 Pteropus medius | reverse complement strand
CTCCAGTCCTCAGCCAACCACCCCTTTCTGCCAAGTCCCCCAATGTTTCTCTAGATGTCTAGTTCAGCACTCCCCTCTAAACCAGGCTTGGAATTGAGGGATGGAGAGAGCCGCCTCTGGCGAGACTGACTGGGGAACTGTGTAGGTCTGGGGAAGAGCCTCCCCAGGAGGCCAAAGTATAATTGGGGTTTCATGGGATCAGGGTTCTGTCTCTCTACTTCTTGGAGCTGAGATGCCACAAACTCATTGGCTGTCCTTTCTCAGCTGCACTTGAGTATGTGCGAAGTCATCCCCTGGACCCCATTGACACCGTGGACTTTGAGCAGGAATGTGGTGTGGGCATCATGGTGACCCCAGAGCAGATCGAGGAGGCTGTGAGTCTTTCCCCAGGCATTGTCTGCTTTCTTAGTTCTGACCCTGGAAAGGAGTGGCTCAGCCTCTCTACCCAGGAAGACTCGGGGGTGAGGATGTGTTTCTGAAGGACATTTTCCTGAACCATATGCATTGGCTTTCTATAGGTGGAGGTGGCCATAAATCGCCACCGGCCCCAGCTCTTGGCAGAGCGTTACCGGTTCAACATGGGACTGCTGATGGGTGAGCAGGGCCTGGGAAGGGAACTGTGTTCTCTCCGGTCATGCCTTCTCTTGTGGGTGTGAGTGAGAAAGCATTCAGAGCACCTTAAAAAATGGTCTGGCTGGGACCAGGCTCTGGTTCCTGAGATCAGCCTGGACCTTTTCTTGGGAAAGACGGTGGGAAGTGCTCTCCTTTGCCTTTCTGCAGCTCCTTGTGCCCACGTTTCTAGGAGAGGCTCGGGCTATGCTCAAGTGGGCAGATGGCAAAATGATCAAGCATGAAGTGGACATGCAGGTGGGTGCCTCCTTGAGCTGAAGCAAGCAAAGACCCTGCCGTGGATAGGGCATAGAGCCCACTGAGGGAATAAATGGGGTTCGCGGGAAGGAGACCCTCTCCCTATTCTGCTGATAAATAGGGCCTGGTGTGGAGGGGGCAGCATCTGGAAGGGCACTGAAAAACTCAGGCATCTGGGCTGTGCCTAATTTGGGGTTAGTTGCTTTACTCAGAACCTCAGTTCCCTCGGTTTGTAAATAGGGGTGATGTGGCCTTCATCTCATTTGAAGATGAACATCTTCATTTAAGGTTCTGGCATAGAATCATAAGAGGGTGATGGCTGAGGTAAATTACTTATCTTGATGCTGGGCCTGGAAAGAAAACACTCCTGTCCCAGGCCTGACTCTGGTCTCTGTTCAGGTCCTTCACTTGCTGGGTCCCAAGACGGAGACTGACTTGGAGAAGAAGCCCAAGGTGGGGCTGAGCATGGTCCTGGGTCCCTGGGGATGAGGTGGTATAGGGTGAGACTTTGGACTGGGGAAGGGAGTGCCCAATCCCAGCCCTAGAGAGATCCTGATCCAACTTCTGGGCTTCTCTCAGGTGGCAAAGGCTCGGCTGGATGAAACAGATCGGAAGACAGCAAAGGATGTGGTGGAGAATGGTGAGAGGCTTGAGACTCTGTCTTATTCAGCTCCCTGACTTCCGAGCTTTCTACCTCATGGATCCCACAGCCTTGTCCATTGCACAACACCCTGCCTTTTGCTGTAAGACTGGAAGCCTTGGTGTTTCCTTTGTTTTCTTTACCCAGAGATCAGCCTAAGGAGGCATGAGAAGTCTGGTTCTGTATCTTTTGTCTTTGGGGTTTTGGGAAGAGGGGCCCGCTTGGTTCTATTCTGGTGGCGAGATACTAGTACCTACAGGCGCCTCCCTGAGCCAGATATGGTAGCTGTGTCCACAAGGAGACTAAGTTTTCCTTGGTCTCTTCTCTGCAGGCGAAACTGCTGGCCAGACCCTGTCTCTGATGGAGCAGCTCCGAGGGGAGGCCCTTAAGTTCCACAAGCCTGGTGAGCAGGCAGGGCAAAACTCTGGGGAGGGCTGGACCTTGATAGCAACTCTCATAGCCAGGCATCTGGAGTGGGGAACCTTGGTCTGCAGCCTGGTCTTCAGGCTTGTTTCTGGTCCTGGCAGGTGAGAACTACAAGACCCCAGGCTATGTGACCACTCCACATACCATGGATCTACTGAAACAGCACCTGGAAATCACTGGGGGACAGGTGTGTAGGAGTATGGCCAAGCAGGCTAGTGTCATCAGCACTTGCCTACGGACCTGGGCTGCTCCCATACTGCCCCATCTCACCTATCTCTGTAGCCTCTGTGAGAAAGGCATCTGTTTCTTTTGGATAGTCTGGGCTCTGACCTGATTCTTCTGCTCCCATTCCCTTCATCTCAGATACGTACCCGGTTCCCGCCAGAACCCAATGGAATCTTGCATATTGGACATGCCAAAGCCATCAATTTCAACTTTGGCTATGCCAAGGTAAGTGTGTCTGGGAACCTAGGAAGCAAGGTGACTATTTGCCGCTCCCATGACTGGATACCACAGAGGTGTCCTGCCTTCACTGCTGCTCCTATAATGTACCTGAAGCAGACAGAGGCCATGAAGTGTGACAGATATTTAGGAACCCATTGGGCTCATTAGGAAAAAGCTCTGTAGGGAATTCCCAGTGTCATCTCTCTTAGATCTAGGTTGGTATAAGAGGTACCATTTAGATACAGGAAGATGAGTGAAACTCTTGAAGATGTTTCCAATTCTGACATGGGAGAGCTCTGAGCATGGCCCAGTTTGAAGAGTGGGACTGTGGGAGCTAGTGATGTGGCAGCTCACAGATATTGCGACTCTCCTAGGCCAACAATGGGATCTGCTTTCTGCGCTTTGATGACACCAACCCTGAGAAGGAGGAAGCAAAGTTCTTCACTGCCATCTGTGACATGGTGGCCTGGCTGGGTATGGGCTGGGCAAGGCCTGAGCAGAGCTAGTGGTCAGTGTGCCTCTCGTAGGGCCATGGCTGGCCATTTGGTGTCCCTGGCTGTTTGCTCATACTGTATGTCATTCTGTTCCAGGGTATACACCTTATAAGGTGACATATGCCTCTGATTATTTTGACCAGCTGTATGCCTGGGCTATAGAGCTCATCCACAGGTGAGGCCAGGGCCATGATGTGGGCCAGGCAAGCTAACCAGGACATAGCCATACTGGGCACTGACATCCCTTCCTTCCCCATAGGGGCCAGGCCTATGTGTGCCACCAGCGAGGAGAGGAGCTCAAAGGCCACAACCCGCTGCCCTCGCCCTGGAGAGACCGTCCCGTAGAGGAGTCACTGCTGCTCTTTGAGGTGGGGTTCTGGAGGGGCAGCCGGATCAGGGTGGGACAAGATGCCAAGGATGAGATACCCCTTTGCTGAGTGGCATCCTGAGCCCTTGCTCCCCTCAGGCAATGCGCAAGGGCAAGTTTGCAGAGGGTGAGGCCACACTGAGGATGAAGTTGGTGATGGAGGATGGCAAGATGGACCCTGTGGCCTATCGAGTCAAGTATACACCACACCACCGCACGGGGGACACCTGGTGGGTATGAGCATGGGGTGGCTTGGTGGGCCATGGGTAGGGCAGAGTGGGGCTGGATGGTGGGGCCCACTGCCTGTGCCCTGCAGGTGCATTTACCCCACCTATGACTATACGCACTGCCTCTGTGACTCCATCGAGCACATCACCCACTCACTCTGCACCAAGGAATTCCAGGCTCGGTGAGGGATCTGGGTCCATGGGGGTGGGTAGGGCCAGTGAGATTCCAGCAGCCCTTCCTATGGTCTCTCCCTGGTCTGAGGTCCTGACTCTCCCCTCTCATGCTCTCACCCCAGACGCTCCTCCTACTTCTGGCTGTGCAATGCACTGGACGTCTATTGCCCTGTGCAGTGGGAGTATGGCCGCCTCAATCTGCACTATGCGGTTGTCTCTAAGAGGAAGATTCTCCAGCTTGTGGCAGCTGGTGCTGTGCGGTAAGTGTGGTGGTGTTTGGCTCATCAGAAGTTGATGGTACTAGTGGCATGCATTTTCAAAGGTCTTCACACCACCACCTTACCCACAGGGACTGGGACGACCCACGGCTCTTCACGCTCACAGCCCTCCAACGGCGGGGCTTCCCACCTGAGGCCATTAACAACTTCTGTGCTCGGGTATGGCCCAGTAGGCTGGGTGAGTGGGTGGTGGCTGAGCATGGCAGTCTGTGTCGTGGCTGAACTTTCCTCTTAGGTGGGGGTGACAGTGGCACAGACCACGATGGAACCACATCTGCTAGAAGCCTGTGTGCGTGATGTGCTGAATGACACAGCCCCACGGGCCATGGCTGTGCTGGAGCCATTACAGGTCATCATCACCAATTTTCCTGCTGTCAAGGTGGGTCTGTCTCAATGTGTGTGCACATGTGTATGTGTGTTGGGAGGCAGGGTGGTGTCCTAGCACCTAGTGTGACTCAGACACCCATCTCTTGCTATAGTCCTTGGACATCCAGGTGCCCAACTTTCCAGCTGATGAGACCAAGGGCTTCCATCAGGTTCCCTTTGGATCCATTGTTTTCATTGAGAGGACTGACTTCAAAGAGGTGAATGGGAGGGTAGAGGGCCCTGTTTGCTGTTGAGCCCAGTCCTGAGGTCCATCTACGTCATGCATCAGACGAACCAAGCCCTGCCAGACACAGGGGTTGGGGGAGAAGTTTCTTCTACCTTTCTGACCTTGCAGCCTCTTGTGTTCACCCTACTTTCTACCTCTAGGAACCAGAGCCAGGCTATAAGCGCCTGGCATGGGGCCAGCCTGCCGGCCTGAGGCACACAGGCTACGTCATCGAGTTGCAGCATGTTATCAAGGTAAGGGCCAGCTGTAGCTTTCCTACCACAGTGCCTGCTGGGGCAAGGATCTGGGTGCAGCCTGCAGTGCTGGTAGCGGTTCCTAGGTCTGATTGTAGGCTTCTCCCCCTCGACTTTCAGGGCCCCAGTGGTTATGTGGAAAGCCTGGAGGTGACCTGCAGACGGGCAGATGCTGGAGAAAAGCCCAAGTCCTTTATTCACTGGGTATCACAGCCTCTGACATGTGAGATTCGCCTCTATGAGCGACTGTGAGTGGACAGAGCAGGGGTGGGGGCAGGTACAAGATGGGCATTGCCTGCTGTGGCTGCCCAGCTGGAGTCCGACCTTCACTCTGGCTGCAGATTTCAGCACAAAAACCCTGAGGATCCTGCGGAGGTGCCTGGTGGATTCTTAAGTGACCTGAACCCGGTAGGCTCATGGCGTGTAGGGTGAGGGTGGTGGGCCTCCCTGACTAGATGGCCATCTGAGTTCCCTGTCCGCAGGCATCGCTACAAGTGGTGGAGGCAGCATTAGTGGACTGTTCTGTGGCCCTGGCAAAGCCCTTCGACAAATTCCAGTTTGAGCGGCTTGGCTACTTCTCCGTGGATCCAGACAGCTCCCAGGGACAGGTTTCTGAATTTATCTGCCTGGCATTTCCACAACAGTGATAGTGGTGGCTGTCATTCACTGTGCCACACGCTTTACCTATATTTCCTTAGTTAATCCTCACCACCTGAGGTGGGGTTTATGTTCTGAGGAGGAAAAAGGAGGTCCATGTACATAATTTCATTTGGACGCTTCCTTTCTTACTCCTAAGGTCAGGAATAGGCATAGAGGTTTTTATAAGCATTATAAAATGGAGGCCCATTTTATAATCCAGTCCCTTACCTGAAGTCATACAGTTATTGAGAACTTGAGTCTCCTGACCCTCTGTTCCTCTAGGATGAATGAGGTGAGGGTAGGGGTGGGGTATCTGGTGAGAACTACCCTGGCCTCCTGGCCTGATTCTGGCTTGGTGGTCATTCTTCCCCCTTTGCCCTCCAGCTTGTCTTCAACCGGACTGTCACACTGAGGGAGGACCCAGGAAAGGTGTGAGCTGGAAGCCCCATGGACTTAACCTCATCCTTTTGGAGGCTAGGGGTACCTAGATTCTTTGTCAATAAAAAACAGCTAAATCCCCCTGGAGTCTGTGTTATGTCTTCCCTCCCGGCACCCCGGGGGCTGGGGGTGGGCGGCTGATGCAGTGCACACACAGCAGTACTGACAGCTTTGAAACCACTGGTGCACTTCTTGGTGCTCAAGGGCCTGATAAGATATTCTCTGCATCTGGTCTGAGGTTAGGGCGGGCCCTGGAGTGATGCTCTACTGGTTAGGAGTCCTTTGCCAGAAGGATCTGGAAAGTTTGTGTCTGCCTGCCTGCCTGCCTGCCTAGGCAGATGAAGAGAGGACAGGCTCCCCGCCCAATTGTTCAGCAAGTGATGATGTGCCAGGCACAATAATATGAGGAAGACAGGAGTGACCAGGCAGGAGAGGTCTCCCTGGGGCCTGCATGAGGCTAGCAGAGGTTCCTGACCCAGCCTGGGCTTGGAAGACAGTACTCTCAGGAAATGACTCCTGAGAGTCCCAAAGGACTAGAGGTAGTTTGCCAGGGCAGGAGGAACAAGTACAAAGGCCCAGAGGCCTTTTCTAAGAGTATGGCAGGCTGGTTGCCCTCTAGGGCAATGTGAGGTACTGCTGAGGCACGCCTGTGCCTGCAGCTTTAACACCCTCCACATTTTCCCTGTATACAAACAGCAGGCAACCAAAGGCTCGCTTTAAGGTGGACTGGACTACGTAAGGTTGAATTAGAAAGACAGAAGTGGGGAAAGGAGAGTCCCGGGTGCTAGGGACAGGAGAGGACAGAATCGCGGGGGTGTCCCAGGTGGGACGCGGCTGGAGGCGCCAGGCCTAAGTCAGGGCTTGTGGGGACCACCTTAAGCGATAAGGCGAGCCCCGCCCCGCGCCGGGCTGTGCGAGCAAAGGAGGCCCGGGCTGGCGGCAGAAGGTGGATCCAGAGAGCACGCTTTGAGCCATTGCCTGCCTAGACTCCAAGCTAGGTAGACCTCGCGCTCTGGCCCTGCCCCACATGGAGGGGCGTTTTAGGGCGGGGCGTCCCGCCCTATACCCCTCTCCTCGCCAATACAGCAGCCGGAGGCCCGGCCTACCTCCACCGCAGAAGCGTTCCCTTTAAGTCTGGCCAGGAGGCAGCCTCAAGTCTCGCGGGATCCGACGCTCAGATTATCGCGAGAGGAGCATTCGGCACCTATTGGCTGTGAGGGTTGAATGTAAGATGGCGCCCAGGGAGCTGTGAGGGGAAAATCCTGTCGGTCTTGGAGCGGCGACGGCAGAACTGGGGCCCCGAGCGGGTGCGGCGGGGCCGGCGGGTAGAGCGGCGGCGGCGGCGGCGGCGGCGACGTCGCCGGGTGAGGGATCCAGTAGGGGAAGGGATGCGGCGAGGCTGCAGGCCTGAGACAGCGGGCCCACCCCACACAACGGCGGGCGGGGGCGGGCGGGCCGCTGCCGCTGGGCCCAAGAGACCTCGGGGTGGCCCCGGAGCGGAGAACGTCCCTGGGCTCGCGCGCCCCCGCCCCTTGGGTGGGGGAGGGGCGGGTCGTAGACTCGGTGGGCGCGGCGCACGAACGCGCAGTGATAGTCGCGCGCGGCCGGGCCTGTTTATACGAGCGGGCGCGCGGGCGCGCGCCGTCCGGACCTTTCGATGCGCGTTGCCGCCGACGTGCGCGTTCCCGGTCCGGATATCTCGGTTCCTGGAGCCGCGGCCCGTGGGCAAGAGCGACTTTCGGGGGCGTGCGCGCGCCTGCCCGCGACCCCCGGATTCGGGTCGCGCGTCTTGCTGTTGGGTGGCGGCGCTGCCGCGAGCGCGCGCAGAACACCCCTTCTGCGCGGAGGGGCCGCGGGCGGGAGACTGGCAGTGTGAGGAAGGTTGCGGGTTGGGCCCTTCCTCCTCTGGTGACGTCCCCGGACTGCTCGGGAGAAACCAACCGGCTTTACGGTTTGGCTAGCGGCCCCGCAAAGGCGGAGAGGCGAGCGAGAGTGCTCGTTCTCCTCGAAGAATGCGGTTGACCCGAGGCCCATGTGCGGGGTGGGTGCTTGGGGAGGGTACTGTCCTGCTTGTAAAACTGAGTCCTGTTGGTCTGTGAGGGCTGCGAGTCCTCTCGAGTTTCCTCACCTTGTCCAGCTGCTTTGTGCTGGGGTAGGAAGGTTAATCTTAGGAGGCCCTTTCTTCAGCGGTACCTGCTTTTTTGTCACCAGAAAGTAATTCTTCCATAAGCGCTATTCCTACACATCATCTCCGTGCGATCCGGAAGGGGATCCTCTTCTGTGGACAAAGTGAAACTACTGGAGCTCTAAAATGCCACTTTAATTAAATCCTTAAAAGCCGCCTTCTGTGTGAATGGGAGGGACTGATTTGCACTGTTAGACTAAGGGCCCACTATTACTCAGCCAAAAAGTTGCCCAGAACAAAATTGAACAACTTGAGAATCAGTGTTTTGCTTCTTCCCAGCGGAAGAAAGTCCTAAAATCTGCCCGTGTATCACTGCAAAAGGCACTTTAGATAATAGGTTTCAGTCTTTTTCGGCCTTTTTTTTTTTTTTTAAACACCAGCGCTGTGCTCTGTTGCCAAGGGAGTTATAGATTTGTCCTAGAGAAACACGCTTCTTTTTTCTAAGACAAGACATTTTCTAGTTCGTGTTTTACAGTCTTGTTTCATTAAGTTTAAGGAAAAATAAGCTAAGAGGAGGTAAAATTAATCAAATTTGATAATGATGGGGTAGTTTTTCTAATATACTGTATTTTAAGAACAAAGTTAAAATTTAAAAAGAGGCTGAGGATGGAAGGAACTTCTTTGTTCTGTTTTCTTCAGAATGTTACAAGTCTTAAGAACTCAGGACAAGCAACAGAAATACATGCAACATGGTGACTGGTGAGTTATAATCGTTCATATGCTGGAAATATGTGTGCAGTTCTTTTCTTGGTAATATTGAAACATTACAAACCCTGCCAATCATTCTCGGTACTGTCTGCCAGAAACTACTAGGTGCTGGAAAATAGAAGATGTGGGGGAACTGCATCTTTGAATCTAGCCACAGTTTGCTCTTTGAGCAATTTTCTCTTAAAGTGTAAGTGGGTGCAACTTTGAAGTTTTTAACGGGATGAGGCATCAGCTTTCCTAAGGACCTTAAATGGTTCAAAGAAAAGCACTCAAGTTTATCTAGGGTACACTTAAATTTTTATGTATCTCTTAGGCCTGCTTGTTTTGGAATATTTTTGTTTTTAGCTATTAAGTTTTAGATATGACTTTTAAACGGTGTTTGCAGATATTTTTTGTAAGCTCATTAAAATTTACTTATTAGACGATGTCCTATTTCCAGTCCTCTGTGATGAATAATTTGTTTATTTCTCCATGAACCTCTGCCTTTCCACATCCCCTTTGCCATTTCAAACAAAAGATGCCATTTCAAACAAAAGATCAAATAGTAGTTGAAGTTTCTTGTGAATTTGAATTGCTCCAAAAAGGTAACCTAAGTCAGTAGTTCTGGATGTGACTGTCCTCCATTATGACAGCCTCAGAATCAGGGATTTCTTCCTTTAAACTTGCATGCCTTCTTTTAATTTAATCAGTTGTGAGTTGTCCTTGATGTGCCATGCTTCTTGCTTGTCTCCTTTTTAAATGGTCACCTTTTATCTCTAATGGTCTTTTATTTCTCAGCCTCAGATTGAGAGGTACATGAATACCTTTTCTTTTCTGTTACTTTGTATTTAGTTGCCCTGCATTTTGTTCCATATGTTTTAGGTCCTCTTCAGCCTTCACTTAAACTCATTTGTTTTTTTTCCTATGTGTCATACTGGATTGTAATTTGTGATTGTGCCTGCATGAAGAAACGATAGATTAACCTCTTTGCTGCAAGGGAGAAGAGAATTGTCCTTTGGTTTCACACTTCAGGGAAGGACAAAACTATAGGTAGAGCTGGTGGTCCATGTCAGAAAGCTCTTTTTTTTTTTTTTTTAAATTTTCAAAAGTTTGTGAAATATCTATATAAATTCAGATGATCTTTATACAATTTAGCGAAAAATTATAAAGTGAACCATTGTGTAATTACCACTTCTTCAAGAAATAGAACAATGCCAGCACCCCTGAACTAAACCCTTCCATGGGTCCCTTCCTGGTCACAGCTTCTCAACTTCTAGAGATAATTACTTTTCTGACTTCTATGATAATCATGTTCTCTGTTTTTATTTTTACAACTTTGTCTCCTTCAACAACGTGGTTTTGTATGCTTTCGAGATTTATGTAAATGGAATCACTCTGTCTTCCTTCTTTAGCATTGTGTTTGTGAAATTCATCCAGGTTGTGGGCAGCTGCAATTCATTCATTCCCCTTTCTCTATAGTGTCCTGCTAGATGAATATACCATTCTAATATTGATAGACATCTTTATTCCTTCCAGTTTGAGGCTATTATTAACGATGCTACTGTGAACATTCTAATATAATTACCTTTGTATATGTGTGTGTCATATATACCTAGGGGTAGAATTGCTGGGTGATATAGAATGGATGTTTTCAGCTTTACTAGATATTACGAATGGTTGTCCAATTTACAGACCATCAACTTTTGGTAGGAATGTGAATTTAAGTTCCTGGTTGAAAGTGTGTTGTCCAAAAATAGAACCATGGTGAAAATGCCCTAAATCAGGGACTCCTCTCAAAAAGGCATGGGGGAGATGAATGGCCCAATGGGATAATTTCTATCACAAACCCTGTAGTGGATTAATATCTTTAAGAATAGAAATATGTCTCCAAATTTGCTCCTTTAAAATGACTTATGTTAATTAGGACAAATGTGAGTGCAACTACTTAAAATGGAAATTGATTTTTTTTCATGTGAATGAGTTCTTCAGACTAGACTTCCTAAGCTATGAGGGGCCATTGCTAGAGTAGATGTGAATCTTGAGAGGGGCCCACGAACAGGACTGTTGGGTAAACAGGAAGACAGGACTTTGAGGCAGCTCTCCTTTGTATCTTCTCTTAGTCTCCCATATATTTAAGATCTACTCTGCAGATTCAGGAAGAGGTATCAGATTTGAGGGGACTCAAGAAGGAATAATTCCAGGGAGTAATTAGGTCTTTCCTTAGTACATAAATAGAAAAAAAAAAATAGCAATAGAAATGTAATAGATTGCTCTTTTAGAGTAACCTTTGTCTATGATACCATTTTGTGTTCTAGTGATAAAATAATGATAACTTTCATATGTGAGAACCTGCTCTGTGTCAGGGATTACGCTAAGCTCAAATAAAAGAAGTACAGGAGAAATACTAGTGATCAAGGTGTGCATACAAAAGAAAAGTTTCTTGGGTCTGTTGGTGTTGGGGTGGTTTGTTTATTGTTTTGCAAAGCAGCTATACTTAAAGTATTCAGGAGCAAGTGATTGTTTACAGACTTCCTCCACCCAGTTGAGCCCCCCAGAGTGCTTTCCCATCTCTTTCCATTTCTGACTTCCAAAAATTGGGAGTACTCAACTGTCTCTCCAGCTTCATGTTTTTCATAAGTATTTTAATTAATATTTGCTGCTCCTCAACAGGTCTTTGACATGGAGCTAATTAAGATCTTATTTTGGGGATGGGGTTTATAGAGAGTAGTTTCATGTTTATCCATTTCTCTTCATTATCAAGGCTCACCCCTGTGTGTCTTGTGAACAGCATCTTGAAGAAGTTAACAATTTTTGTTATTATGCAAGCTTCTGGTGCTTAATGGTTTTGTCTTTAAGAGTTCGAGATTTTGAGAGAAAAGTCATACTATGAGCAACCAGAATTGTTAGTGTCTGTTACTGTTTTTGCGATATAACCACCGTAAAAATTACTTTTTAATTTTTTTTGGTTTAATACAAATCGTGGAAAATACAGGAGAATGTTTAAGTCCTTTGTGATTCCACAACCCAGGCAAAACTACCGTTAGCATTTAGATGCATTTTTTTTGCCAGCCTTTCTTTTTATGTATGTAATTAAGCGATGTTGGAATATATAAATACGATTGTGTTGGGGGGTAAGAATTTTCCAGGTATTAACAAGCTTTTTTTAAAGCTACTGTATTATAGAAAGAGCTGTGGAATCACACACTAAAAGCTTAGAAGCAGACTTTTATATGAATTTAGTATATAATGACAGTGGCATTCGAAGTCAGTGGGCAAAAGAATCTCTAGTTCAATAAATGATAAAGGGACAAGTTGGTCTTTGGAAAAAATGAAATTAGATGCTTATCTTACACTTTAGAATTTAGAAAAATAAATTCTAAATGGATCAGAGCATTATATTTAAAAATACACTGTAAATTTTAAAAATTGGAGATGGCTAATGACCTGATCTTATGGTAGGGAGGACTTTTTCTGGACATAAAAGCAAAGAGAGAAACCGTCATCACTATTGAATTTGTTTAATTTTTCTCAGTGTTGTTCTTTACTCAGCAACTGGTCTAAAATATTTCAATATATATCTGAAAGGTTTTTTTTCTCCCTTTTTAAGCCGCGCTTTTGTGTCAGGTCAAATGCTGACTTAATGTACTTTCATTATTGGGGTGTGTCAGTCTGGTGGATACTGCCAAGTGAGCAGGTTAAAAGGATAAGAAATGAAGTCATGTGTGTTTTAGTCCATATAAATGGACAGATTGGAATGTTCTTTGAAATTGCCTTAGTTTCTATTAATTTTTTAAATTTGTCATTGAATCCATTATTAATATTTTTTAACTTCCTCTGATTCTGTAGTCTTCAACAGTCAGTGAAGAACCTCCTGGGGGCTTAGTGAAAGAAAAAAAGCATTTGGAAGCAAGGGCTTCTGCTTGAAGTGCCACCAACAGGAGGCTCTAAGCTGGGAGCGCTACAGAGGGTTTTATACTTTGGAATCTAAACTACTTGAAACATATGGCTAGCTGCTACTAACCAAAAGGCGTTTTTATCATAGAATTTTTCAAATATTTTCACAAGAATAGAGAATAATATAATGAACATCTGTGTATGAACCTTTATCAACATTTTCTGAGTTTTATAGAATTTTTTCTACTTCAAGCTATTGATTTTTTCCTTTTTTTTTTTGATTAAAGCTTGAAGAATGAACTTTGAGACTTTATAGCAGATACTTTCCTAAGCTTTTATTTCATTCTTTTTGAGATCTGAATATCCATCTTATTTACCCTTCTGCTCAGAGAATAAATTTATATTTAGACTAGAATTTCTTATAGTGACTTTTTTGAAGGTTGTATTCTAGAAATACTAATATGTAGGATTTGTTTGGAGCAGAATGATTTTTACCATATTTGGAACCTTGATTAAAAAAATAAGTTCTGAATTCGATTTGGTATGAAATGCTATGTTCTAAAACTAAAAGGTTGATTAAACAGAAATTATACTCATTTAGCTTAATGGTTGTCAAAACTAGAAGGCGTAGAATTTTGATTTCTTTATGTTACATAGTGGGAAGTCTAGAGATACTCTAAAAATTAATGAGTCTGCAAATAGAGGTTTACAACTATGAAAGTAATCATGGCGAAAATAAAAATATGATTGGCAGAGGTTGGGGAACATGATTTAAATGCCCTAAACTCACCTTTCCTAAAGGACAAATCAGTGTTTGTTTAAAATTGATCAAGAATCAGAAGTCAACGCATATTTAGCTGTTTTTACTTTTCTTTCTTTCTCTCTCTCTCTTTTTTTTTTTTAACACCTATAGCACCTTGCATATCTAGGTGGTCTCCCATCCAAGTACTAACCAGGCCCGACCCTGCTTAGCTTCCGAGATCAGACGAGATCGGGCTCGTTCAGGATGGCATGGCTATAGACTGTTTTTACTTTTCATTTTATACTTTGCCATTTGAACTTTTTTTTTTCTTAGAAAATGATTGTATTACTTTTGCCCTCCCTCAAAAAAAACAAAACAAAAAACTAGGTGGAATTTCACACTGAAAACAAACTTGTTTCTGGGAAGAAAAGTTGAGGCAGTTCTCCTAATTTATATTAACATCAGACTTCAGATGAAGTTTAAACCGTTGGAATTACGGAAACTTGAAAAAGTGAAAAGAAATAAGGTCACTAGGAAGATTCTAGGACTGCCTTTACCAGGCAGTATTTGAATGAAGGTTTTCTAGTTCTATAAATTTAATTTGCAGTGTTTCTTTGTATTTGCTAATATTTATCTTCTCTCATATTTGAGACAAAGTTTTTGTTGCATGATTCTCTATACTTTTTTTAAAAACTGCTTTGACACAGTAGCTGTGATTCCAGCACAAGCAGTCTTCAGAATTTAGTCTCAGTATTTTGTAGCAATGCAACTAATTGTTGAAGTAAATAAATTTTAGGAAAAGTAAATTTCAGTTGATCTCTGCTGTTTTATAATAGAGGTAAAAAAGACAAATAGATACCAGCATGGTATAGAATAGGTTAATTGCTATTCATATCTCTTTTGTTCTCTTTTGAGCAGAATGATATATGTAATAAGGGTATTAGAGTCACATATTGTGAACTTTGTTATGCTGTTGGCTCTATATTATGAAAGGTGCCTTCTTAAGGAAATTCCAGTCCTCATTCTCTTCTCAAAGGGAAGTTTAGATACATGCTGTGCTGATGTGGTGAGGTGATGAGTCACCTTTACTGGAGTGGCCTGCTCTGAATATGTAGTGGAAGAATGGAATGCTTGGCGTTGATGCTCTTCTTACACATAGGTGCCATGGACATCATTGATAGCTTGATTTTGAAGTCTTACAGCAAACTTCCTAATTTTCTACTCTGAGAGAAAATAACTGAAAGCCCCTTCAGTGGAGAAGGAAGAGCTGGGTAAGGGAGATGGTCAGAGGAGAGGTGAGAAAGGGACAAACAATTAAATTTCAGAAAAGAGACCAGCAGCAGCAACTTCACCTGGTATCCCCTTGACCTGCACTTGCTATTCTCTGCACTCTACTGTGCTTGGGGTTTCTTAAGAAAGAAGTGGAGGCTCTCCAGAGAGTAGTGGCTTAAGAATTTTGATTTTAGGCCGGATAAGGTATATGTGTTGTTTTTTATTTAGAGAGAAATGTATTTACAATATATTGTACATCATTATAAAAGATTTATTGCTGGGTCTTTCTGTTTGAAAGCACCGAATATAATTTGTATGCTATATTTACATAACATGCCACAGAAATATTGTCAGTGTCAGTAAATTAACAGCAGTAACAATCATATTTTTGTTTGGCCTTACTCTCGCTGTGGGTTTTTTCCCAATGTATATACTAACCATTTATTAGGGGAAAACATAACATTTATGGTTGTAAGTTATAGATATTACAGAAACAAAGAGTCTTAATCCTTCTTATTCCACACTGAATTCCAAACGTAATGAAGCACCATGTGTCATCCATTTAGAGAGGACCAGGATATAGTCTTGTCTGCCAGTTACAGCCAGGTGGAATAGATGAGAGATATACCTTATATCTGTAACAAAAGGCAGAACATGTGAACAGTGACAGAGAGACATATTTCTAGCCTTGCTGGCTCAAGGAAACAAATCACTATTCCAGACATTTGAGACTGACTGAGAGTCCTTTTGGCAAAAAGATTTACTTGGTTTGTGTTACTCACGTATCCTACTGCTGCTTTTGTTCTGGAGGTGGAACTGATCAAGAAAGAATGGTATAAAGGCAGCGGCAGGGCACTCAGCCGTCCATAGATGATTGCGTGGTTATCCCCTAGGTAATTGAAAGTTACTATCCACCCCTGCAGATTAATTCTGAAGATGAATACCCAGATGAAAAACTTGTAGAATTATTTCTGATTTTTAGTAGTTACCTAGTTATTTAAGGCAGTATTCAACTCTTTCTCTACTTATTTTAATAATATTAATACTTATGTAGGACTGTCTATATGTCAGGTACTTTCTAAGTGCTTTACATATATTTAATCTTCATATCAACTTTATGAGGTAAAACTGTTTTATGCCAATTTTATAGACAAGACAACTAAGATTAATGGACTTACCTAGGATTACACAGCTAAGGAGAGATGGAGCTAGGATTTGAACCCAGGCAGTCTGGCTGCAAAATCCATGCTCTTAACCAGTAAGTGATGTTAACAAATGAATGTGAGCAGTATATGGCAAAATGGCATTTTGGGTGGTTCTAATGAGAGGTGAAGAGCACATCCCCTGTCTCTTGGGTCTTGCCACAGCTAGGTGGTATACCTGTCCTTTCACTGTAGGACATAGTTGACAGTGTAAATAGAACATGTTAGTAGGAATCCCTAGCTTTCTTGGTAGTCCTCTTTGTGTGATGGTCACAGAGCAGTTTTGCGTGTGACTTATTGTCCGCTGCTTGGCTCTGCAGAAAAGATGGAATTGGCCTAGTGCTGGGTGGAGAGTGTGTTTTTGACCTCTTTCATCCAGTACTGTGATGCATGCTTTTGTTTTTTGTCCTCAGTGTGATAGTTTGATTTAAGAATTTTTTATGGAAATAATTTTCAGATGCCATTAACTGAAAAAATAAGGTGGTATAATAAAATTTTACTTCGGTTTCCAGATGTTTACAGCTGCCCTGAATATTTCACTCTGATGCAAGAGAGATTGCCCTGTGCATTTCAAAGTATAAAAACAACAGCATAATTTTGACTTCTGGCCATTTATTTTTATTACTAGGAACCCTAAGGACTCTACAATATGAATAATTCTCTGGAGAACACCATCTCCTTTGAAGAGTACATCCGAGTGAAGGCGCGGTCTGTCCCGCAACACAGGATGAAAGAATTTCTGGACTCACTAGCCTCTAAGGGGCCAGAAGCCCTTCAGGAGTTCCAGCAGACGGCGACTACCACCATGGTGTACCAGCAGGGTGGGAATTGCATTTACACAGACAGCACCGAAGTGGCCGGGTCTTTGCTTGAACTTGCCTGTCCAGTCACCACCAGTGTTCAGCCACAAACCCAGCAAGAACAGCAGATCCAGGTTCAACAGCCACAGCAGGTTCAGGTAAAAGGGAAATGATGACGTGCATCCTATTTAATAGACTTTATTTGCCATCACAATTTTGGCTAGTACGAGCATCCCATCTATATACAGATGTTAGGTTATTTTCACTAGGGGGAATGCCGTTTTTTGAAACATTTTATTTAACACAAAGGCTTTTATATTTCATAGTTAATCAGACTAAAAATATTCGCAACCATTGTAAACTGAAAAGACCGTAGATACTTGCCATTTGCTTTGGAGAATTGAACAGTATAGAAATAGAGGTCTGGGACTGGATTTGGGAGGGACACAGCTATATGTGACTGAAGTTTCCCTTCTGTTACCCTGAGTAGATCAAGAACACAGAGTTAGTCTTGGCTCATTACTAAAAGCATGACATTTGGAACTTGTTTCAAAATGGAAAGGCTGATATATTTTAATGATTTTCATTTAGTTGTATGGCTCCATGATTAAATCACTTGTAGGTTTTTAGGTCTGTATTTGCTGTTTATAGGTCTCAAGAAATAATGCTAATAGATAATAAGCTTACTGAAAGAGGAGAAACTAATATATTTGCTGAGATGGGAAAAGTTTTTCTCTTTAAGGGGTCCTTATGTGAAACTAATAATCTCTAGTTATAAATTTTGTTTTCTTGTTTCTGTCTATTGTGGTTGCATTTCATTTTGCCCTCAGTGCTTTTTCCATCAAGAAAATAGGAAAGGGAGTGAAACATGATGGAGACGCAGGAATGTGGAGTGATGTGTCCGATGAGATAGAATGTAGCCCCTTTGCCCCTGGGGGATATATGTGGGTGGAATGGACATGGCTCTAGGTTGAAATTTGACTACCCCTCTTATTCGTTGACATGATCTTTAATATTTTTAGCCCTATTTTTTTCACATATCAAGTGGAAGTAGTATTTAGTGAGACTCAGTGAGATAGTAGATGAAGCATCTGGTACATGGAGAAATACAGTGGTTTACTGCAGTCTTTGTAAGGAAGGAAGGGCAGGGAAAGGTAAATAAGGAGATGGCCAGGGTGTAAACCTCAATGTGCTGGTGACATTTGAGTTAAGACCAAAGATAGTTGGCAAACGTGGTTATCTGAGGAAGGAACATTCCAAATCAGAAAGCCCTCAGGTTGGATCCCACTTATTTGAAAAACGGCAAAAGAAAAAAAGACTAGTCGTATAATTGGAGTTCACTGAGCAAATGGATGAGACTAGAGAGGTGACCCGTGTGCTCTGAATATAGGGCTGAACAGACCTGCCTACTCAACTCTGCCCCATAGTATTGTGTCTCAACCTAACTCTTTGATAAGAATAAAAAATTTTACCTATATTATTATTTGAAATTTCACAATTTACTACCTTGAAGGGCTTAGGCTGTATTCTAGATTGCTGTTTTAAATTCAATTATGGTAAAATTAGGTTGCTTTTTTAAAATGATTTGTCATCACCCCAGAGAATTTGTTCTGTTCCCATGACTTCATCTGTCCAGCCTACAGGCAGCACATAGATGGTTGGATTTGACAAAGTAATTACATCCTTAGAACAATTTTAGTGAATTGCTAGGAGACAAAGGTATAGAAGTTAATTAGAAGAGTAGCTGTCTGAATTAAACTGTTTCTTTACTCCCTCTTACTACCACACTCACATTTCTCACCACCAGATGTGTGGGATTTTTTCCACATCGACCAATTCTCCAACTCTAGCTGGCTTTCCTGCAATTCCGTTCACTTCTGATACTGTCTTCTTGTAGTTAGCATCAGATCCCTCAAATTAAGGGATCAGTTCCCTAAGACTTGACACCCACTTCAGACGCCAGTAGCAGGTCCCAGGTTGTCACCTGTACTTCTGATTGACTGGCTAGAAATTGGGGCTCTTGTTACCCCTCCTTGGGTTCAATAATTTGCTAAAACAACTAACAGAACTCAGGGAAACATGTTTACTGATTTATTATATAATAAAGGATACAGATGAACAGCCAGATAAATAGCACGAGGTTCTGAAGGGTTCTGAGCACAGGAGCTTCTGTCCCCATGGAGTTGGTGTACACTACCTTCCCAGCACATAGATGTGTTCACCAACCCAGAAGCTCCCTGAATCCCATACTTCTGGGATTTTTATGGAGACTGAATCACATAGTTATGATTAATAACTCAATTTCTAGGCCCTCTTGGCCCTCCAGGGAATGGGCGATGGGGTTGAAAGTACCAGGCTTCTAATAATTGACTTGGTCTTTCTGGTGACCAGCCCCCATCCAGGAGCCCCCCAGGAGTTGCCTCATTAGAACACAGGATATTCCTAACACCTTTATTATCACTTAGGAAATTACAAAGGTTTTAGGAGCTCTGGCCAGGAACCAGAGACAAAGACCAAAATATATATTGCTTACATCATAATATCATGGTAATATATGTCTAGTTAAGATAGGGAGGCACCTTCTGAAGGCAAAAGGAAGAGTTCTCATGTAAATGCCTTGACAATGTGTATAATACTAGAAAACGCCCAAGTTTCCTGTTGCTGACAGGTCTGGCTGAGCTAGGTGAAGGAGATTCATTTGAAACTTCCCTTGCAAGAGCCCTCTTGAGTTGGATACTTCCTAAAGCACTCACATGTCGTTAACTGTGTGTGCCAGAGGAAAGGCCCTCTGATGTTGAATGCCAAGGCTTGGGTTTTGCTTAGCACCTATAGAACTGTACTTTCTTCTCTGCTTTTCTACAGGGCAGGAACTGAGGCTTTATATAAGGCTGGTTGGTCATTCTGGCCTCTTTCTAAGTGAAGGATGCTTTGGGAAAGGGGACTTCTTAGCACTACTTTTGTTGCTAGAAGTCAAAATCTCAAGTCTTCAGTGGCTCAAAGTGTAACTCTTCTTCATTTGTCATCCCAACTTCTATCCCTTTTTCTCTTTTTCTTCTTGCTGTTGCACATTCCTTCCATGCCGGAACATTCCCTAACCCCTCATCGCAGTGTAGAATTGCTGAGAGTGAAGAAGGAGGTAACCAAGAGCCAGACTTGGCCCTTAGACAAACGTGAGTTTGGTCTGCCTCTGCTACATTAGATAATATCTTAAGCAAGTGGCTTAACCACTTTGAATCTATTTTCTTATCTACGTCATGGAATTAAAAGAATTTAGATGTTACAGTTACTTCGAGAATTACATAAGCACAGTCCTAAGCACACTGCCTGGCACATAGTAAGCCCCCAGTAAATAAGTAATTGCTGCTGCTATTGTTTTCTTCCTCCTCTTCTCCTCATTAGTACCATTCCTATCTAGGACCCCAGTTGCTTTTCAAACATTTGAAAAGTATCTAGACAAATATTTATTAGTAATAAACAAGTGTTTCCAGTTTGCCATTTTTGCCTCTTTTTATAAGACTTATAATGTTACAGATGTAGGTTAAAATCTCTAGTACCTCTATGAACAACCGCCTCTCCCAGGACAAATACTATCTTAAAGTTTCAGCTTGCAATGATGTTTTCTGTATCCATCTGGGTTTCGAGTTTTAGTTACAAATATCAGGCAACATTTCCCATTCTTCCCCTAGTTTACTCAGAAAAAAAAAAATTCACTAAAGGATAGTAGTTCATGAAATTCATGGGAGGGCCAGAGAATCATTCGAGGAGGCGGCACAGCTAGGAACAGGACTCAAGTTGCATTGCTAGCCTGGCAGAGACCTTTAGCCACACCACTAGGCACATCCTCATCCTTACACAGTCTTTCATTGGGATTTATGCCATCTTGCTCCATTTCTGCCACATTCCTCCACTCTCACCAGAAAATGGAGGTTGTGGTTCTTGTTGCCTCATGTAGCTCCTTTCTGAGTCCAAGTTTCATGCAGTGTGTCTAATTTGGGAATCTTTGGTCACATGCCTTCACTCTAGCTGCAGGATTGTTTAGGAGAGTGATCCATGCTTCTGCCTTGGGGAGGCAGCGCTCATAGTATATTCTGGAAACATGGATTTGAAGCCAAAAATAATTAAAATCAGCTACTCTCACTGCCTGATCATCACTTTGGATTGGTGAACTATTTATATGCCTCTTCTGCCCCTTTATGTCCAGTCTTTAACCCACGTTAAATTTCTTCCCTGTTTATGTTTCTAAGTTCATTTGTATAAGAGTTTGGTAAATGTTTACTACTTGGATAAAGACTTTACTACTTTCAGAAAAGTGTTATTTGAAAGATGAAATTTGGCCAACATCCCTAAGGTTTTTCCAACTAGTCGTTAAAAGACATGGTTGGGTTTGGATCCCAGGTGCTGTGATTCCTCACCTAGTGGGGTTGTCTCTTGGCACACTGAGCAGTATCATCAGCAGTCCCTCCTCAGTGAGACTCAAACAAAAAATAGAATGTAAGACATATGCTATTCTAAATTTTCTAGTAGCCTCTTTTTAAAAAGAAGAAAAGAGGTGAAATTGATTTTTTTAAAATCACATTTAACCCAACATATTATTTCTACATGTAGTTAATATATTATTAATGAACTCTTTTACCTTTTTTTGGTATAAAGTTTTCCAATCTGGTTGTCTTTTGCACTTGTAACACATTGTAATTTGGACAAGCCATATTTCAAGTGATTGCTAACCACATGTGACTAATGGATATTGGACCAGTGCAACCTAAGGGAAATGTGGGAGAAGAGTTGTTTCTTATTTCTTGTGGAAATAGGAAAGTAAATTTAAACATTGTTTATGAGGTGGAATTTGGAAATCGACCCAACACACAACCCAGTTAATTCTCCTTTAAATAGAATATTGGTTGTCTACGGCCATGCTACCCTGAACAATCCCAATGTCTGTTCTCGGAAGCTAAGCAGGGTTGGGCCTGATTATTACTTGGATGGGAGACGACCTAGGAAGACCAGGTGCTGTAGGCATAAAAAATAAAAAATAAGGGATTGTAAGCTGACAAGGTCCTTGCAATCTGTGAGGTCAACGAAAGGTTGCCTCGCCTAAAAAATAGATAGATAGATAGATAGATAGATAGATAGATAGATAGATAGATAGAAGGAAAATTGGTTTTATACTTTAGCCAAAACAAAACAAAAAAGGACAACCATAAATGGTATTATTTAGATATGTATATTTTTAGTTTTAGTGATTGAAAGAAGATTCCTAATGGGGTAATACGTGTATTATTTCATGGTTTCTCATTAGTTGGAGTACTTAGTCCTTATGTTGTATTGAGCTCTGGATTACATAGGTTCTGCACAGACCCTGAGGAAAAAGAAATAGGTTATTCACCTGTAAACTAGTTAAAAGCCTAGACAAGTGAGGTCCAATAAAACTTCTAGACTAGTGGTTATCAAACTTTAGGGTACATTAGAATCACTTGGAAGGTTTCTTAAAACAAATGCCCTCCCTGGCCCACAAATTCTGATTGAGTAGATCTAAGGTCAATTCTGAGAATTTGCATTTCTTTTTTTTTCCAGTTTTATTGAGATATAATTGACATGTGGCACTGTATAAGTTTAAGGTGTACAGCTTAATGATTTGACATATTATGAAATGATTATGATGAATGTTTAGTTAACATTCATCATCGCATATATATAAAAAAGAAAAAAATATCTTCCTTGCGATGAGAACTGTTAGGATTTACTCTTAAACAGCTTTCATATATACCATACATTAATGTTAACTACAGTCATATTGTACCTTACATCCCCAGTATGTACTTATAACTGGAGGTTTGTACCTTTTGACCACTTTTATCAAATTCCTTCTCCCCTCCCTCCTGACCTCTGGTAACCACAAATCTAATCTCTTTTTTTATGAGTTTGGTTGGTTTTGTTTTTTAAATTCCATATATAAGTGAGATAATATAGTATTTGTCTTTCTCTGACATATTTTACTTAGCGTAATGCCCTCAAGGTCCATCCATGTTATCACAAACAGCAGGATTTCCTCCTTTTTTTATGGATGAATAATATTCCATTGTATATATATAAATTCCACAAGTTCTTTATCCATTCATCCATTGATGGACACTTAGAGTGATTTTGTGTCTTGGCTATTGTAAATAATGCTGCTTGGAATATGGGGTGCGGATATCTCCTCAACATAGTGTTTTCATTTCCAGAGAATCTGCATTTCTAACAGTTTCTCAAGTCAACGCTGCTTGCTGCTGATCTGTGGACCACATTCAAACATACTTCCTGAAAAACTTAATTGATAATATATACTCAGTGAAATAAAAAATCTAGGAAAGAGGTCATCAGAAAAAAAGAAACTAAACCAGCTCAGAAGTGATATCCAATCCTAGTTTGGTTGCTGTCCAAAAGACCTAGAAAGCAATGTGTCCAGGTTAAAATAGAAAGAATGCTCAAGGAGAAAGTAATTAGTACTATACACATATGATCAAGAACCCAGATGTGTAGTTATTTTAAGTGCATCTCTTAACAACAACAAAGGCAGTTACAAACTCTGGAAAAGGTGGTGAGGGCAGCCGAATAAGAAAGGAACTAAAATATATTATGAATTTTGAGAGATTAATAGAAGATAAGAAACAGTGCTTTTTAAAGCAACAGAAAACCAAACTCATTTCCCTGGAAATGTCCTCTTCCCTTTTCTAGGATACTCTAGGTTTAGGAATGATCTTCCTTTTTCTATTTCTTGAGATTCAACTTAATCTAGGCTTAATTCAACCTGCTGTAAGAAAATTTAGTTTTGGTTTAGATCTGTTAGTTTCTGACCTAAGTATTATAACCTTGAAAATTGCAGCTAAACCTATTAAGAAACATAGAGTTAATAAAGTACAATACCAATTTCTGAATTCCTTTCTTAGATTTTTGCCTTTTCGTCCTTTTTTTTTGTTAAGGACTCTTTTAGGAGCTATAAATTCAAGTAAAAATTTTTTTTTACTTTGCTGAGTTTTCAAAGTATTACTATGACCATGTAGTAATTATCAGATAAAGAGTTGTTTTTATATAAATAAAAAATTTGAAGAGAGGTAACCCAAATAACATTTAATTTCTTATTGACTTAGGATACTTATGAATAAATTATAAACATATATCTGGATTTCTTATTCATTGCGTTGACATGGGTAAAGAAATGCCAGAAAGTGCTTTAACTCTTTTTTTTTTTTTAATTAAAAAAATTTTTTTTTATCTCAATTAGTTGACATTTCATATTTTTATATTAGTTTCAGGTGTACAGCTTAGTGGTTAGACATTTACCTAATTTACAAAGTGATCCCCTCAATTAGTCTAGTATCCATCTGGTACTATACATAGTTATTACAATATTATTGACTATATTTCTTATGCTGTATTTTATATCCCCGTGACTATTTTGTAACTACCAGTTTGTACTTCTTAATCCCTTCACCTTTTTCACTCAGTCCCCCAAATCCCCTCCCATCTGGCAATCCTAGCTTGTTTTCTGTATCTGTGAGTATGTTTTTGTTTTGTTTGTTGGTTTATTTTTTTCTTTAGATTCCACATACCAGCGAAATCATATGGTATTTGTCTTTCTCTGCCTGAGTTATTTCACTTAGCATAGTACCCTCTAGGTCCATCCATGTCATTGCAAATGGTAAGATTTTTTATTTAAGATTATTTATTTTAAGATTCACTGGTATAAAGAAATAATACTTATAAGGAAGAAAATATTTTTGAGCACCTACTATGTACAAATAAACATTATGCTCACGCCAACTCTAAGGAAGTAGGGGTTCTCCCCCTTTTTTTAATACCTGAGGAAACTGATACTTAGAGGACTCAGCCTGAAAAGCACAGTGTCAAGTCTGTGATCTCAAGACCTATGCTCTTTACACAACCTCCTTGCTTATCTCTTTAAATTAGTAACGGCTTTATTGAAATATAATTCACTCATTTAGTGTACAATTAAGTGGTTTTTAAGTCTATTCACAGAGTTGCGCAACAGTTAATGCAATTTTAGAATATTTTCATCACCCTAAAAAAGAAACCCGGTACCCATTAAGCAGTTACTTAATGTAATTGTTTCCAAGGTTCATCTGTGTTGTAGCATGCGTGAAAATATCATTCCTTTTCATTGTTAAATAAGATTCTGTTGTATGGAAATCTCACATTTTATTTATCCATCAGTCAGTGGACATTTAGGTTACTTACACTTTTTGGCTATTATGAAAAATGCTGCTATAAATATTCATATCCAAGTTTTTGTGTGGACACAGTTTAATTTCTCTTGGGTATATACTAGGAGTGGAATTGCTGGGTCATATGGTTTGTTTTGCATGTCTTTGTATGTTTAACCTTTTGATGAACTGCCGACATTTTAAAAGAAGAGTGAAAAAATGAGCAAAAGTTCTGATATTTCCTTCGTAGGCCCCAGTCTATAGTCTTGCTTGCTGTTGGATGGGTGTATGTTGCTCTTACTGAATGAAGTGTGATGCTGGAGACTTTTGCATATGGTTTTAGGAATTGTGGCCCCCTCAGAAGCCTTGAGTATAGCAGCCCATTCTCCTCACATTATCCAGGGCCTATGCCTGAGGTCTTTTCTTCTATTCTCATTGTTGCCTGGTTAACTCACTAATGAATCTCGTCACTGCAGGTACAGGTACAGGTACAGCAGTCTCCACAGCAGGTCTCGGCTCAACAGCTCTCCCCGCAGCTCACCACTGTTCACCAGCCTGCTGAGCAGCCTATCCAGGTCCAGGTGCAAATCCAAGGCCAAGCACCACAGCCGGCAGCCCCTTCCATCCAGACCCCGTCTCTGCAGAGCCCCAGCCCCTCGCAGCTGCAGGCAGCCCAGATCCAGGTGCAGCACGTGCAGGCAGCCCAGCAGATCCAGACTGCAGAGATCCCAGAGGAGCACATCCCCCATCAGCAGATCCAGGCTCAGTTGGTGGCTGGCCAGTCTCTTACTGGGGGTCAACAGATCCAAATCCAGACCGTGGGGGCCCTTTCCCCACCACCGTCCCAGCAAGGCTCACCGCGGGAAGGGGAGCGGCGGGTTGGCACAGCCAGTGTTCTCCAGCCAGTGAAGAAGCGCAAAGTGGACATGCCCATCACTGTGTCCTATGCCATCTCAGGGCAGCCGGTGGCCACCGTGCTGGCCATTCCACAAGGCCAACAGCAGAGTTATGTATCTTTGAGGCCAGACTTACTGACAGTGGACAGTGCCCACCTGTACAGTGCTACTGGGACCATTACTAGCCCTACAGGAGAAACCTGGACCATCCCTGTTTACTCTGCCCAGCCCCGGGGGGACCCTCAGCAGCAGAGCATTACCCATATTGCCATTCCCCAGGAAGCCTACAATGCAGTTCACGTCAGTGGCTCACCCACGGCCCTGGCAGCTGTAAAGCTGGAGGATGACAAGGAGAAGATGGTGGGCACCACATCTGTAGTGAAAAACTCCCATGAAGAGGTAGTGCAGACCCTTGCAAACTCTCTCTTTCCAGCACAGTTCATGAATGGCAACATCCACATTCCAGTGGCTGTGCAGGCTGTAGCAGGCACATACCAGAATACAGCTCAGACTGTCCATATATGGGACCCTCAGCAGCAGCCGCAACAACAAACACCGCAGGAACAGACGCCGCCACCGCCGCCGCCACCACCACAGCAGCAGCAGCTCCAGGTTACTTGTTCAGTAAGTGAGACTTATCTGCAGGGCAGCCTGCTCCCTCAGGGGCCCAGTATAACACTGAACTTACCTGGCAACCTCTAGCACCTATGGCTTGTTTACTGCAGTGATGTTGGTCTTACAGTAACACAGCATTTAATATTTTAGTTGGGATGGGGGAGGAGGGACAGAAGCAGCAGGTGAAGTTATACAATGGGCAGGAGTGCTATCCTGGTACCTGGAGGTAAATGAAATGACCAGTAACTGATTTGGAGCTTCCCTGGGGTACTTCATTGTAATCGCTGTTTAAGAAGAGTAAAGTTCTAGGTAGAGACTAATAGGACAGCCCAAGTGTTATTCTCGTCCTAGGAGCCACTTTGTGCATCACAAATGAACTGATCTAGTGGAACTACTGTAGTTTAGCATACAGACTGTAAACTAATCACAGTGGAGAGGCTGTGAAATTGTTCCTTCTTGTCATCTGTGGACACAGTGTAGGTAAATAAGATCTGAAATACCTCCTGGTTGGTCTATTACAAATGATCACCTTTGGGAATCTTGAACAAACCACCTATGCAGTAAGATTTCCCAAAGGTGTTTTTATGTTCCTTAAAAATAGTCAAAATAAGCCTTGGTTAATTGACTTCTGTCATGACAACTATGTTGAAAAAAATTTTTAAGCTTTTTATTTTGAAGTAATTTAGATTTACAGAAAAGTTGCAAAAACAGAACTCTGCTAAAATTTTAACTTTAAAATTGTTTGGCTCTTATCTTTTCTAATTGTTCATCTTCTTAAGGCTGTCTTCTTTTAAGACCGCTAGTAAACTTTCCAATTCCTTGTCTAGTAGACCTTTAGAGTGGATATAGGGCCTTTAATCTCATGAAACTGCTGCAAACAGTGTGCCTCAGAGGGCAGGGGCTCCTGGGAATGCATGTGAGGGAGCTGGCACAAACAAGGCACTATTAGACCAGGGACCACATTCAGAAACTCAGGCCATAAATGACTGATTAAACAAATGCTGACCAAGCGGTTTCATAAAGGTAATAGTATATTGTCTTAGGTGACTTTGTTAAGGAACTATTAAATATCCAGCTGTCAGGGTTAGCAGTAGAACAGGACAGATTCATTGCTTCAGGTAACTTATATAGTCCAGTTGTAGTAGTAAGAACATAAGATTTCTACATCTTCGAATTATTTATAAGGCAGCATTTTCAAGTGTGACATTGTGTGCCACACACACACAAAGACAAACTAGGAATTCAGAAATCATTCTAGGTTAAAAAGTCAGCAGAGGCATCTTTGTGGGAAAAGTAGCATACGCTCTCTAGCTTTAGCTTAGATTGACAAAAGAATGGAGCAGCATGAATACAGAGTCAGGGATGGAAAGAAGGGACATGGCCCAGGGAAACATGAGAAGGGGGCTGTGGGATTAGCATTAGTTTAGGGGCAAAGGGGTTATCTTCCTGGGATGAAGAGTGCCGTTTGATCTGATGATCTGTGATGGAAAAGTTTTCCAGAATCCTGAGTCATGATAAGAATCAAGTGCTGGTGTGTAGAATTGATTGCATGTAGTAGTAGAGACCAGCCAGGAGACTTGTAATAGGGCTCTATGCTCAGTTTTGCTCAGAGGGATGGAGCTCTTCAGGCCTCTATTCTCAGCTCTCTTGGGCCCGATGGTCCAATTTGCAGGTCAGGCCTCTTGGTGCTCATCGGTCTCTCTCTATTTTTTACATTTGGGCCCTTCAACAGGAGAGCATCTTTTCTGGAGTTCATTTTAGTGGGCCCATGTTCTTCAGTGTATGTCTGTCTCCTTTGGGAAAGTCTTATAGGGACTTAATATCCAGTATTATTATCAGAAGAAGAAAAATTGGGAAGAATACCCATCACATAGGAAAGATGAGTTTATCCATTTACACTGCAAACATCTTCTCCCCTCCTTACCAGATCTGTGCTAGGGAACAGAGATGAATAAGACATTCTCTGCCCTTGGAGCACTCACAGCCTAGGGGGAAGGTAATTGTGTTGTGATATAACTTGAACCCTAAGTGTTGTGCTCTTTCACCTGGCATACTCTTTATGAAAGCTCTCACCTGTCTTTAAAACCTAATTTATGACAAAACCTCCATTCCTTACTACATCCATCTCCATCTATTGCCCCATTTCTCCACTCTATTTTATTCCGGAGTTCTCAAAAGCTTTATCTGCACAAGCTGACTCTATTTGCTAACCAGTTGTCAACTCACGACTGAGTCCGCTCTTATCAAGGTCAACAGTGACCTCCCTGTGGCCAGATCCAATAGCACATCTTGTTTTTTATCTCACAGCAACACATGACACAGAGACCATACCTGCCTTCTTGAAACTGTCCTCTGGGCCTTCATATTATACACTCCTGGTTTTTCTTCTACTCCACTGATTCTTTTTCCTTCTCAGGAGACTCCTTATTTCTCTCTGAACCATACATATTGATGTTCCTCAGAGCTCAGTACTAGCCCTCTTTTCTCCCTTAAATTTCTGTCCTTTGCCATGGTTTTCAGCGTCCTCTAGATGGCCATTGCTGCTGCTGAAGATAATAAATCACTTACACTGTCTTGCCAGTCCTGTTCTCAGTGTTAAATATTTTAATTCATTTAATTCTCATACCAACCTTATGAGTTATGTATTACTATCTCCATTTTACAAATGAAGAAACTGAGGCACAAAGAGATTAAACAACAAGGCCAAAGCCACTGTTAGTAAGTAGCAGGTTGAGATTCTACCTTGGACAGGCTGGCTCTGCAGCCCATCTTAACCCCTGTGCTGCATTGACACACAAATATTTATCTCTAAATCAGGCCTTTCCCCTTGAAACCCTTCCCACACATTTAGCAGCCAACTTATTTACTTGGATTTATTGATGATATCTCGGCTCTTCATTAGCTTCACCTCTACCACTATCAAAAACTTCCCTGTCTCAGAAAGTGAAAGCATCAGCTACCCGTTTGTTTAAGCCAAAAACCTGGGAGTCATCTTTGAGTCTGCCTTTCCTTACTCCTCACATCCAGTTTATTAAAAAGTGACATTGGTTCTACTACCAGATTTCTCAGAATCTCTTAAATCTCCACTGCCACTATCGTAGTCCAGGCCACTAGCACCTGCTTCCACTTTTGTTCTTCATTCCATTCTCCATAGACCAGCAAGAATAATTTTCTTAAAATGTAAGATGATGTCATTTCCCAGCTGAAAACTCTCCAAGGGCTCCATTGTAAATAGGAAAAAACTTTATACCACGGTGTATAAGACCCTACTTACATCAGTGGTTTTTAACCACTGATAGATATTTGTGACATGTGTGGAAGAGCTTTAGATGTCTAGATGCTTGGGAATATTACATTTGGTGGGTGGAAACTCAGAGTGGAGAAGGCCTGGCTGAAAGGCGAGTAGAGAAGCACTGCCCCACATGCTCTGGCTGCCAACCACTCACCCAGTCAGCTTCTAGATTTCCAGCTTTGGTGTTATCATCGAACAAGGTAGGGAGGCAACTCTGAGGAGAATAGTTCTGGATAGGGAAAGGGATACATTCTCTTCATATATGTCATTTGAGGTGGCTGTGAGATGTTCAGTTGGAGATACACAGTACTCACTGGGTATATTAAGGAAAGATCTAGTTAACATAGGTGGAGGCTTACAGTTAGCAGTCATTTCCACAAACATGAAAATCCAAACTGGGAAAATGGGTGAGACTCAACAAGGTTAGTGATGGTTGAGTGTGTCTAGAGCGGAGCGCCAGGCTGACGAACATTTAAGGGCCCAGCACTAATGTTGCTTTATCTCCTTGTTTAATAACATACATTGTAAAAGCTAGTAGGATAGTCATTATTTTTATTTGTTGATAAGCAAATTTATATAATGAATAAATTATTTTGCTTTTATAATTTGAACAATTTGACATTCCTCAGCCCTGGACTGGAGAATTGCTCAAGGAAATTTGTTCAGAATTTTGACAGGTGTGTGAGACCTAAGAACCTGTGCTTGGTATCTTTGTCAGTGTCTGTCCCACCCTGTAGGGATTGTGATTCAGACTCGGGGACATCTTCTGTCGCTTTGTCTGCATGACTTGGCTGTGAGACCGTTGAGGATTGGAACCACTCTTCCTTTTGGAATCAGGAAGCTAGAGCAGTGCCTTCTGTCTTCAGAAAATGTTCTTACAAGCCAGAGCTATATTATTGAGAAAGAACGTGGAAAAAAGCAGAACCTTCTATCTAGTTAGAAAGGCACACAGAGCCACAAGTCTTACTTTCTCATTTTACAATGGCAGGGAGAGAGACATGACTTCTTTGTTGTACTTTTGTTTCTCTAAACGATGATTCTCAACCATGGTTGGACATTAAAATCACTTTGGGAGCTTTAAAAAATACTAATAACAGCAGGGCCCCCCACCTTAGACAAATTAATCAGAATCTCTAGGGGTTAAGGTTCAGGTATATGAGTATTTTTTAAAAGCAGTCCAGATGATTTTAAGGTATAACCAAGTTTAATAGTCACTGCTCTGGACACTTTGTAACTCAAAGTATAGTCTGCAGACCAGTTTCCTCACTTGGAAGCTTGTTAGAAATGAAGAATCTCAGGTCCTGTTAGAGACCTTTTGAATCAGAAACTGTACTTTAGTAAAATCTCCAAATGATTTGTTTGCTCATTATAGTTTGATGAGCAATGCTTTGGGCCAGTAATTCTAAGCAGTGACTAAACATTAGCATTAGAATTGTCTTTTTACATGGGAAGGTTTTAAAAAGAGATTCTGGGGTAAAGTGCAGGTATCGGTGTTTTAAATCAGAAATTCAAAAGTATAACAGGGCTGAGAATCACTGTTCTAGGCCTTGCTATCCCTGGGATAAGGAGTAGAATTTCAAAGTTTCTTGAAAGGATGGCAGGGAGAAGAGATTTTTTTTAATCATTATTAAAAGAAATAGAACATTTTTCTGGCAGTTTTGCCAAAGGGCCTGATGCAAAACAGTATTGACACTTTTTAATGGTTTCTCTCTCATAGGCTCAAACTGTCCAGGTTGCTGAAGTTGAACCACAGTCACAGCCACAGCCTTCCCCAGAACTTCTGCTTCCAAATTCTCTGAAGCCAGAAGAAGGGCTTGAAGTATGGAAAAACTGGGCCCAGACCAAGAATGCTGAGCTAGAGAAGGATGCTCAAAACAGGCTGGCACCCATTGGGAGTGAGTGTTTGGGAAGGAGAGGGTGGACTCTGTCTAAAATGCGGTGGCACTGAAGCAGCAGAACAGAATGGCAGGAAAGTGATGTCCCTTGGCTCTGGGGACTAGGGAGCTTCATCTGAAGTAGTATGCTGAATTCAAGATGAGCAACAAGCAGGCCTGACCAGCTGCAAATGAGCAGGATTTGTGGGATTTGCCCAAGACCAGGCATTTTTGTACACATGGATTTCTGGAGTCAACCTAGATCTGGGCAGAGCAACTTTTGGGAGGAGATGGGAACCAGTGAGTGTGCTCAGGTCATTCTTCCTTAGCATTATGTTTTTCTCATATTATAGAGCTTGGATTTTGTTGTGGGTTTTTGCTTTTTGTTTTGGGGGTTGTTTGTTCGATGCTTTCATGTGGCTCTAATAAATATTTTCAGGATGTGTGAGGTGGAGAGGATTGTGGAAAGGAAACTCTTGGCGTAATAGGGCGTACAGGGGTATTGCCCTAGTAGGCCAATTCTGATCATAGATACAAGTGACCATTTCCATCCCAGCACCCTCATGGGCAATATCTGCTCTGAGCCTTCCTTTTAGGGATAGGAGTGACCAATAAAGAGATGACTGTTGCCAGGTCCCTCATTCACCTTTGGGGCTTGTGTTGTAGGGCGCCAACTTCTGCGATTCCAAGAAGATCTCATCTCTTCTGCTGTGGCCGAGTTAAACTATGGGCTCTGTCTAATGACCCGGGAAGCTCGAAATGGAGAAGGTGAACCCTATGACCCAGATGTACTCTACTATATTTTCCTGTGCATTCAGAAGGTAGGAAACAGAACTTTACAGGAACATGTTTGAGCTGTATTCCCATTGGTTATTTGCCGTTTAGTCAAATTAGTAAAATGACAAGCAAGGGGTTATGTATATAATAGGGACCTTCTCTATCAGTCATGTAATGAGCTTTTAGGTATACTTTTTTATAATTGTAAAAGACCTACATGTTCATTTTAGAAAATAAAACCATTAATGATCCCACCATCTAGAGAAACTTTTGTTAAAATATTTGGCATATTAAAAAGAAGAAATGAACAAAGAAAGAAAGAAAGAAAAACACAAAAAAAATTTGGTAAATTTGTTACCTTAGAGCCTTTTTTTTTTTTTAAGTCATGAGGTACTTTATATAACACTCTTTGTTAAACATGGTTTGCATATAAGCAGTTTATCCAAAACAAACTCTGGTGCTAACATACAGTTTGTCTTATTCTCTGCATTAACACAAAATAATTATTTGAAGGAGACTAGTTAGAATATACAACTGTAGTTAGGTTTTCAGGACATCTAAGGTGAAGCATAACAGAAATTCATTTTAGACTGGCAGTTTAGGGGAACTGAGGTGGATTTCTTGGTGTTTGAATGCTCTTGTGGAAAAGCCCATAGTATGACGGGAAAAAAACTCTTGCTGGTTGGCACTTACCCTGTTGCCTGGACCTGAGAAAAATCTGCCTCCCAGTTTATTCTTCTTTCTTCCCAGTCACTCAGGGCACTGGGTGAATTGCTTTACATGTTGTCTCATTCCATGGTCTCCCCAGTCCCAGAAGGTAGGCACAGTCATCTCCATTTACAGACAAAAAAACTGATTCCCGAAAGTTATAAGACTTGCACTAGTTCATTTACACCACAGCTAGTAAGAGGCTGGCCCATGTTTTTTTTTTTGCTATCACAGGACAATGCCTCGCCTGGGTGAAATAGCATATACAAAATCTGCCCCATTGACTTAAATGTTGTGCAGGTCGGTTCACATGATTTGAAATGTACTGTGGAAAATGTCACATGCTGGACAGTTTTGACCTGGTGTGTTATATATTAAGGGGAGACTGGATAAGGATAGGCGATGGTACTGGAAGAGAAATGTTTATTTCCCCTGAAAGCCTCACTCAGGAGATTACCAGCAATTTTGTTGTTTTTCTTTTAGTATCTTTTTGAAAATGGACGAGTTGATGACATTTTCTCCGATCTTTATTACGTTCGATTTACGGAGTGGCTACATGAAGTTCTGAAGGACATTCAGCCCCGAGTCACTCCACTTGGTAAGAGTCTTCCTAGTCCTTGGATGTCTTTCCCACCTAGGTTTAAAGAGCGTCGGCTGTTTGTGTGGCTTGCTGTGATACAGCATGTGAGTGAGGATGCTATAAATCCCAGGTACCAGCATCGACTGTGCTGCTTACCCTGATATGGAAGGGGCACTGCTTACCAGACACAGGACCCAGCTGGTCCCAGTGTGACAAGGACATGGGGCATACAAAGTGTTGGGTAGTTATTCTTTTATTTAAAATTTATTGATTAAAATTAGAATCATTGCAAAAATTAAGAATTATGAACTGTTTTATCTAGGTTACTCATGTTACATATAGGAGATTTTTTTATGTTTGAACATATGTTCTACATATATAGAACATAATTTTTGCTTTACCCATAGGGAACTTCCTGGGGAGCATGTTGTGTTGGAAAGAACATGAGTTTTGCAGTAGAATGTCTGAGGTGTTTATTTTTTAAATAAACTTTATTTTTGAGAGCAGTTTTAGATTTACAGAAAAATTTAGTAGAGATACAGACTTCCCATATACTCCCTCACACGGCGTTTGCCCTGTTATTACCTTGTATCAATGTGGCGTATTTGTTAATTAATGAACCAGTATTGAAACATTATTATTAATTAAAGCCTATAGTTTACATTAGGGTTCACTCTTTGTGTTGTATATTATGTGGGTCTTGACAAATGTATAATGACATGTACCTAGAATTACAGTATAATACAGAAACTTCACTGCCCTAAAAATCCCCTATGTTCTACCTAGTCATTACTCCTTCCCTCCCCCTGAATCCTTGGCAACCACAGGTCTTATTATTGTGTCATTCTGCCTTTTCCAGAATTTCATATAGTTGTAATAATTTAGTATGTAGCCTTTTCAGATTGGTTTCTTTCACTTAGCAATATGCATTTAATGTTCCTGAGTGTCTTTTTGTAGCTTGATAGATAGCTCATTTCTTTTTATTGCTGAATAATATTTCATTGTTTGGATGTACTACAGTTTGTTTATCCATTCACCTATTGAAGAACTTCAAGTTTTGGCAGTTATGAATAAAGCTGCTGTAAATGTTGTGTTCAGGTTTTGGTGAAAGAATAGGCAGATAGATGAACTGAACAGAATAGAAAGTCCAGAAATAAAGCCACAAAAATATAATCAACTTAACCTTTGACAAAGGAGCAAGGGCAGTTCAATAAAGGATAGTCTTTTCAACAAATGGTACTGGAACAGCAGGACATCCACCTTCAAAAACATGAATCTAGACATATACTTTACACCCTTCACAAAACTAACACAAAATGGATTGTAAACCTAAATGTAAAACGCAAAACTATAAAATTATAAAACTAGGAGATAACATAGGAGAAAATCTAGGTGACCTTGGGCTTCCTGATGACTTTTTATATACAACACCAAAAGCACTGTGATCCATGAAAGAAAAAACTGATAAGTCGAACTTCATTAAAAACATCTGTTCTGTGAAAGACACTTTTAAGAGAATGAAAAAAAAAAAGCTACAAACTGGGAGAAAAATCTTTGCAAAACACATATCTTTTAAAGGACTGGTATCCAAAATATTCAAAAAACTCTTAACATCCAACAATAAGAAAACAACCTGATTAACAAATGGGCAAAAGAGTTGAACAGGTGCCTCACAAAGAAGATACACAGGTGGTAGATCAGTATATGAAAAGATGTTTATCGTATGTCATCAGGAAATTGCAAATTAAAATAATAATGAAATAACCACTATACAGCTATTAGAATGGCTAAAATACCAAACACTGGCGGCACCAAATGTTAGATAAGAAGCAACAGTTACTCTGATTCATTGCTCTTGGGAATGCAAAGTAGCACAGTCACTTTGGAAGACAATTTGATATTGTTTTACAAAAGTAAACATTTTCTTACCTTATGGTCCAGTAATCACACTCCTTGGTATTTACCCAAATGAGTTGAAAACAGTCTAGTTAACTTCCATCAGCACACATAGTTACATGCTTAACCTTTTAGAAAAATTATTGGTTCAACAAATTTTTTTGAGTGCCTCTTGTATGCCAGACAGTATTTCAGATGTAGATAATGTAGTAGTGAACGAAATGGAGTTTACAGTCTAATAGGGGGAAACAACAGTGTCTAAATAACTAAATTAATTTATGTTTAAGTAAGTACTTTGAAGAACAAAGCGTGGGGGAATGGAAGATGTTGAGGGCATTAGGAGCGTGGTCGTTCTTAGTGACTGTCATTAGATCAGAGACCTGAGTGAGTGACTCACACTTCATGGTTTGCAAATTTTCAAGCCAAGTGTGGCTATGCAGAGTTTGCTGTTTTAAACTTTTTTATTATGGAATTTCAAGAACATAAAAGTAAACAAAATGGATGAATGACATTTCTATGTACCTAGTGTTTATGGCAAATCTCATTTCATATATACATCACCCATCCCCTCCCATATTGTTTTGAAATAAATCCCAAACACTTCATAAATATTTTAATATGTATTCTTAACATACCACAATGCTATTAGACTTTTTTTTTTTTTAAGTCTAATAGCATTGTGGTATGTTAAGTTTCGGATAGTTTCATAATATCAAAATCTCTGTTTCGATTTCTGTCTCATAAATGTCATAATTTTGTTTATCTGAGTCATGGTGCAAATAAGGTCCACACGTTGAAATTGCTGGTATACCTTTTAATGTTTAGCTTTAATCTTTAATTTCCCCCTTTATTTTTTTTCTGGCAACTTATTTATGGAAGAAACTAGCCTTTTAAAGTGTCACGGAGTCTACTTTTTGCTGAATACATCCTCATGGTGTAGTTTGTTATATTATTCTTTTCCTGTATTTACAGTTAATTGGTAGATGCATATAAAGATTGATCAGGTTTTGTTTTTTTGTGTGTGTGTGTTTTCTTTTTGGCAGAGTTACATCATAGATGGGTTATTTATTTCCATCAGATACCCATAATGTCTAAATCCATAAATTTATCATTTGTAAATGGTGGTATTCTAATGTTATTACTTCCTCATTATTAGCTGAAAAACAAAGAAACTTTCCCTTGTCAACCTTTTGAATTCCTAGCAGAATAGATTATACGGAAGAGGAAAGATATAAGGGCTGTTTTTTTGTTTAGCAGTTTTCACAGGAATTAGTTGGTTCACCATCTTTCCCCAGTGATAACCAATTAGCTGGGTGGTTTTTTGTTTGTTTTTAAGAGTCATTGTGAACTAATGAATGTAAATGTATTTAATATCATTCAGTCTTTTGCAGTTATCTTTACTGATGCTCAGATTGTCCCATCTTCGGCCATTTGGAGCTTCTTTAAATTGGCCCATAAATTCTTTTGACACACCCTTCTTCCTTGATTTCTGGTTTGCCAAAATGTTCCAGGCTTATCTTGGACTTTCCTGTCCCAGGTTGGAAGCAATCCGTTCTCCATGGAGCCTGGTTCTTTTAGTGGTAAATGGTATTTCAGTACCAAAGTCTAGATGCTAGGCATGCTCATTGCTCCTGTGTTGATCATTGTTTCTGGGCTTTTCAGTAGGCAGAACCAAAAATATAAACAAAATAGATTATTCTGATGCTTGTAGTTCAGAATCAGAACTACAAGGCTTTTATGTAATGTCTATCTGTATCTCCCTTCTACAATGCGAGGAGTCTTGGTTTTTAGGTATTGAAGTTCACTTTAAGTTGTTGAGGAGTCTTGGTTTTTAGGTATTGAAGTTCACTTTAAGTTGTTAAGAAGCAGTCAAAGCTAGGGAAGTGACACCAGGTAGAAGAGTGAACCCAGAAAAAATAGGGCATGCCAGGGTATGCCTAGGACCACTCCTAAGGTTGGCCTTCCCTCAGATGGGCTGCCTTCTGCCACTCATCCTGCTCTAGACAAGTCTAAGAGCAAGGAAGCTTATCTCATTGTAACTGGGCCACAAAATACTGGAGTAGAGGCAAAACAATCCTAAAGAGATGGAAGTGCACTAACAGAGTCAGAGGGCCACCTTTGGCAAGAACAGAAAAGAGGAGTGTACTGGGCAGAATATTTCTTTCCCTGCTTCTAAGAAGTGACACCCTCACTGCCTGCCTGGAGAATGTTGGTGTCTGCTGCTGTTTCATTCACCAGGCCTTCAGTGCCTGGCACACAAAACACTTGCACGTTGAATGAACACATGAAGGAGGGTTGGTGATCAAACTACTGGCATTTGCCCCCACCCCCAGCTCTCAATTCGCTTATGAACCTGTAACAGTTGTGACTGTCAGTCTCCTCTTTATCCATAGAGGGGATGAGAATGAACATGCTTTCTAGAGATGGAAAATGTGACAGATGGTTTAGTAAGTGTAAACAGGGACGTGCATACCAGTTCTTTGGGTCCTGGACACATTTGAAAATATGATGAAAGCTCTGTACCCTCTCTTCAGAGAAGTATGCATATGTACAGAGTTTGGTTTAGAGTTTGGGTGTTTCACTTTCCCCGAGAGCTATCCTTTTGTCCCATGTTAACCTCGGATTAAAGGAAGAGTTAACATCAGGTAAGAACAATCAGTAGTATGTCAGGCAGTGATTTTCAAAGTTCGATCTTAGGAATTTGTTAGAAATGCATCTTATCAGGTCCCACCCCAGAACTCTGTATTGGGACCCAGCCATTTGTGTTTTAACAAGCTTCCCAGATGATTCTGCCATACCAGGGAGATTTTTCTGGTTAAACTTGTACTCCTTTGTGGTCCTTGTTGTGCCTCACACCTCCCATCCTGCATCTTTGAGGGACTGCCTGCCATCCTCTTGTTGTAGCAGTACTCTATTCCTCCTAGGCTATGTCCTGCCCAGCCACGTGACTGAGGAGATGCTGTGGGAGTGCAAGCAGCTTGGGGCTCACTCCCCTTCCACCCTGCTGACCACCCTCATGTTCTTTAACACCAAGTAAGTGTTCTAGAGGCTTCATGCTTAGCCACTGCTGGCATCTGCCCAGTGAAGAGGGTGGAAACTATCCAGGCAGACTTCTGAATTCCTTTAACACATATTTGAGAGCCTTTGGGCATCCAAAAGCCCTCAACCCCACTTGGCTGCATTTTGTGTGGTGACCAGTGAGGCAGACAGCCTTGCCAGGCCTCTACCATCAGTCTTGATGTGGCTTCTCCACTAGACAGTGTGTTTGGGTGTGGGCCTGCCCATATCCTGGGAGTGTGGGCAGCGACTCCTCTGAAGTACTGATGGCAGAGCGTAAGTCATGGTCTCCTCCTGGCACCCTTCCCTTTGCCTTGCTTTCACTTGCGGTGCAGGTACTTCCTGTTGAAGACAGTAGACCAGCACATGAAGCTGGCCTTCTCCAAGGTCTTGCGACAGACAAAGAAGAATCCCTCTAATCCTAAGGATAAAAGCACGAGTATTCGGTATCTGAAGGCACTTGGAATCCACCAGACTGGCCAGAAAGGTAGGAGAAGGAGGCAGGGGCTCAGAAACAGGTGCTACTTGTTCTGCTCTGCCCTTCTGCCTGGGGGTGGCTAGTGATGAGTGTGAAGGTTGGGATTTGCTGGATAGGAATTCTCCATTCCCTTCTCAGCCAGAAACTTCACATTCTTCAAGAAGCAGAGATGCCCAAAAAGATACTTGCCATTTCCTTTCATAGTCAATTCCCATGCCTCACACCCTTTCCCCTTCCAACATTTCCTAGTTGGGTTGGCTGGAAGACTAAGGTTCCTAATTTGGGCCTGAGCTAAGGCTGTCTGGTGCCATATCTGTGATGGTGGGTGTGTATTTTATAGTTACAGATGACATGTATGCAGAACAGACGGAAAATCCAGAGAATCCACTGAGATGTCCCATCAAGCTCTACGATTTCTACCTCTTTAAATGGTGAGGAGGCTTTATTTGAGTGGATGACTATGTGTGTGCGTGCACCTGCGTACCTGTGTGCAGAGGCATTCTCTAGTCCCTTACCGAGAGTAAAAACAGACTTCAAAAAGCTAAATATAAAAGCAGACTTACTACTTTTCCCAAAGCATGTGACATGCCTAGCACTGTGATATAAAAGGGGCCCCTGCTCCTTGATGGTCCCCCTTTCATGGAGAGGTGATGAAAGTAGAGATAAATACAGAGGGGGGTGCCTCCATCACATATTGAGCATAGCCCTGCATCTTCCTAGGCTTGACCTTTTGTCACTACCACCATGAGTCTAGCAGGAGACTTCTTTCCCTGGCTTTTGTTCTCTCTTGCCCCTGCAGTTTGGCCGTCATGTTCACAGCAAAGCCAGAAAGCTATTTCTGTGTTGTGAGTCTTATGTTACTTAAAACCTTCCACGGTTTTCTTTCACTTTAGAAAGACAGTAATCCTACTGTGGCAGAGACGGCCTTTCATTCAGTCCCCCTTTTAACCTCATGGCCATGTAGCTCTTGGCTCTGTAGCTACACTGTGGCTCCTCTCCATTAAAGGCATCATACTCCCTTTCTCAAGGCCTCAGCACAGAACTTTTTCATGTTGGGCAACACCCACCCCACCCCACCCCACTTCACCCCTACCCATATGGCTGGTTATTTTCTGTGCATCCCCATTCTCAAACACAGCTTTATCGGGGAAGCATTTTCAGATTCCCTCCTCTTCCCTTAGGCTGTTTCCTCTGTTGCATTTACCACATTTTTTTTTTTTTGTCATTTTATATGTATTTGTATAACTTTAATTACTGTCTGCTTCTCTTATCTATAAACTTCATAAGGTAGGGACTCTTAGGTCTTGCTCTTTAATATCAGCACCTAGCGCAGGACTGGTACACAGTAGCCCTTTGATAAATCTTGAGTGGATGGTTGAATCACTGAGAGGATGGCATGTGCTAAATACTTAAAAGAAATACAGCACAACATTGAGGGAGTGAGGCGTGGTAAGCTCAGGTAAGGGCCCCATATCATAGCCAACCTGGGAAAGCAGAGTCCCTCAGGTAGAACTGAGGAAGTATCAGTGGATTGGGTAAAGGGAGCTACATGAACAAGGACTTGGAGGTAGACCTGGGTGGTTAAGTTGGTTCCAGGTGGGATGTGAGCCCTGGGAGCCCTACAGGCAGCTGGTTAGAGGAGTTGCAGCTGGCAGCATGTGAGGGAGGAGCTGAAGAGAGGCAGCCTATCACTGGCATTTGCAGTAGTCCCAAAGGAGATCCTAGAGGTAGTATGTGTTGGCTGTGTGGAATTCAGTAGGTGTGCCAACATACCTTCCAGAGTTGCTACCTTCCCAACTTTTGTAGACAGCATCTGTCTGGAAGGTTCAGGTGGGAGGGTCGAGTTGAGATTCTAGTAAATTTAACCAGCTTTTACCGAAATATTCTTCAGTCCCCAGAGTGTGAAAGGCCGGAATGACACCTTTTACCTGACGCCTGAGCCAGTGGTGGCCCCCAACAGCCCAATCTGGTACTCAGTCCAGCCTATCAGCAGAGAGCAGATGGGACAGATGCTGACTCGGATCCTGGTGATACGAGAAATTCAGGAGGCCATTGCGGTGGCCAGTGCAAGCACCATGCACTGAGATCCTTTAGCCATGGTGTAAGGGGAAGCATCCAGGAAAAAACGGACAGACTTTCACACTAAAGAAGAGGCCTCCATTTTTTCTTTTCTTTTTTTATTGGTGTAGTTATGAAGGCTTTCAGACTGCTTCTGTTTAAAATGTAAAAGGAAATTTTGCCTCCTGTGCATCTTCATAAACCTACTGTTGCAGACTCCTCAGCCCATGGGGGCTCTGGGTTTCCTGAGAGCCAGGTGTCCTAGAAAGTTGCTGGATGACTTTTTTTTTTTGTCTGGGGCCTGGGGAAAGGGCTTGGACTGTTAGAAATGTGGCCCCTTCCCCTCTTCCAGAAAGATGGAATTAATGATGGATGGACCCTCCAAGGAATCTCCTCAGCCGGCTTCCACTCTGGCCAACTTTGCTGACCACAGGGGAGCCACAGTCATTTCTTCATGCTCAGACATAAACTTAGCATCTTAATGGAAGGAAAATGAGGGGAACTTCAATTATGATTTATTAAAGACAATTTCTATTACACCCTCCTTTAAGACAAGTGACATTTTAGATGTTAAAGTAAAAACTTTACCATGCCTTTTTTTTTTTTTTTTTTTTTTTTTTGGCCTAACAATGAGGCCTTAAACCTGAGGCTCCTATGCCTGATGGAATTCTTGTAACATACACTTGTGTATCATATAAAGATACCACTCTGTTTCTCTTATGTATTCTTAATCTAGTTGTTTATTAAGAATGACAAGCACGTCTTTTCAACATGCTAGTGAACAACGCCTCTTTATTTGGGAGGAGATTGGCGGGACAGTGGAAGCAAAGCCTATCCTGTTCATTGGGCCACGGTCCTGCGGGAGGGGGCGGAGAAGCTCAACAGCCCAACCTCCCTGGCTGTGTCTGGGTGGTACTGTGCGCATGCGCTCCCTCTCCAGCCCTTCCCGACATACGCTTTGGCTCCGCCTCCGCGCACTGCGTCCTGACGTCTGGCGCGTAGGGCGGAGTGACGATAGCGGCGGGTGTATATTGGCGCGGCCCTGACGGCAGAGGCCTTTGCGGCGTGGTTCTCTCAGGCGCTCCGACTTTCCCCCGCGCTGGCCATGGCCGACTATCTGATTAGCGGGGGCACGTCCTACGTGCCCGACGACGGGCTTACCGCACAGCAGCTGTTCAACTGCGGGGACGGCCTCACTTACAAGTGCGGGACTAGCGGGCGCACCTGGGCGAGGGGAGGAGAGGCGCACTAGGCTGGGAGTCTGGGTGGGGCTTCCATAGGGCCCGGCATGGGAGACAGGTTCCGGAAATTTCCCACCCATCTCCGGGGTTCACTTTGAAAGATCTGAAGCAGGGTGGGATGGAGGTGGCATCTTTACCGTGGTTGGGATTTCAGGCCAGAAACTCCATTCTCTGGGCACATGGAGTTGTCAGGGTTCCAGGGACGCCGATGACAGCTAGGTGGCAGAAAAGGTTCTCTGTCACCATCTCCACCTTGTGCTCTGCCTTGCCTGTGACACATAGGCTTAGGTCAGTGCCATCTCTGCCCAGATGCCTTATTAGATGATCCATGGGGATGGAGTCTCGGGTTGCACTAAGCTTGAGCCTTACTCCCAATTCGCTCTCCTCCGTAGTGACTTTCTCATTCTCCCTGGGTACATCGACTTCACTGCAGACCAGGTGGTGAGTATGGCTAGGAATTGGGTCCATAGCATGAAGATTGGGTAAGGTGCTATTAAACCCTCGTCTTTGGCTACTTTGCCAAATTGGGCTTGTGGGTGGCTTCTATGGAATGGTCTTACTAGCATGCAGGTCATACAGGGCACCTGTTTTGTGGGGGACCTGGCATCATCGTGAGGTATACGAAGTGCTTTCTCACATCCGCTGGTCTTTTATCCTCAGGACCTGACCTCTGCGCTGACCAAAAAGATCACTCTGAAGACCCCACTGGTTTCCTCACCTATGGACACAGTCACAGAGGCTGGAATGGCCATAGCTATGGCGGTGAGCACCATGGGGAGTAAGGGCAGAAACAGGGGCCCGATCTCTCTTTCCCCAAAGCATAGTCATTCATTTCTTATTCTTGACACTTTTCTCTTGTCTTCTGTTTATTCTGCAGCTTACAGGTGGTATTGGCTTCATTCACCACAACTGTACACCTGAATTCCAGGCCAACGAAGTTCGAAAAGTGAAGGTCAGAAGGGAAAGGATCGTGGTCAGGAGTCCCTGGGAATTGCACTGAGGTGGAGCAGGGTGGGAGTGGGGGATTTTGTTCCGCATTTAGGATCCTTTTATCTCCACTGTGGAGTTGAATTCCTGAGCATAAAAGCCTGAGACCCTGGGTCTTAAGGCAACAGAAGAGGACCAGGTGGACAGTGCCTACAGCCCACCACGTCTCCTGTCCCAGGGTTTGAGGTGTTGGTGTGATTTGGTCCTATGGCACTGCCAAAGGGGGAGTTGGCACAGACCTCAGGCTTCAGACCAAGAGCCTGATGAAAGCAGTTCAGAAATGCCCTTTTTCACCATCCCTTCCAGAAATACGAGCAGGGATTCATTACAGACCCTGTAGTCCTCAGCCCCAAGGATAGAGTACGGGACGTGTTTGAAGCCAAGGCCCGGCATGGCTTCTGTGGTATCCCCATCACCGACACGGGCCGGATGGGGAGCCGCCTGGTGGGCATCATCTCCTCGAGGGACATTGATTTTCTCAAGGAGGAGGAGCACGACCGGTTTTTGGAAGAGGTGGGTGCACTGGCAGAGCCCAGCCAAGCTCTGGCAACTTGGCTTCTGTTGCCTGAATGGCATTTCTGAGGGCCTCTGCTGTCCAGGAAAGATGAGTGCCTAGCCAAGTTTCTGATCACTTCATGGGGTTCCTGCAGCCCCGCCCCACCAGAGGCTTTCAGTCTACTCAAATGTTTCCAGCATGTACGCTTTGCCACCCCCAGGGTGAAGGCAATGTTTAAGGACCAACTTCGGCCTAATCTTCTAAATCTCTTATCCGTCTGGTTTGGCCCTTCTTTCTCTACAGTGTAGCAGGCTGCTCCAAATACCATATTGTCCTTTCTACTCAGTTCTCACACTTGCCACTAGATTGCTGCAAGGACTTGTTGGGTTCACTTGAGGAGGGTGGTTTAGGTGTAGATGTGTGAACATGTTCTTTAGAACCTCACCGCTGCATTAAGGGCAGGGCCTTTTGGGAGTTTTAGTCTCTGGCCCTTCCTCACAGCTCCCCTCCCTCCTAGATCATGACAAAGAGAGATGACTTGGTGGTAGCCCCAGCAGGCATCACGCTGAAGGAAGCAAACGAAATTCTGCAGCGCAGCAAGAAAGGTGAGTCCTAGGGGTAGGAAGGGCTCTGTAACCAAAGATTGGGGACTGATTCATATTCTTCTCTGCCTCTAGGAAAGTTGCCCATCGTGAATGAAGACGACGAGCTGGTGGCCATTATTGCTCGGACAGACCTGAAGAAGAACCGGGATTACCCACTGGCCTCCAAAGACACCAAGAAGCAGCTGCTGTGTGGAGCAGCCATCGGCACGCATGAAGATGACAAGTATCGGCTGGACTTGCTAGCCCAGGCTGGTGTGGACGCAGTCGTTTTGGTGAGCTGCTGCACAGGCAGGGTGGGGCGGAAGGGGCAACTGTCATACCAGTCTCACCGGGACTTCCTTCCTGTCCTAGGATTCTTCTCAAGGAAACTCCATCTTCCAGATCAACATGATCAAGTACATCAAAGAGAAATACCCCAATCTCCAGGTCATTGGGGGCAATGGTGAGGAAACATGGGCATAGACGGAAGAGCGGCGAGGCTAGGGAAGCTAGGCTCGCACCTAGACCTTTACCTGAGCCTTTCCCTGCTCTTTATTGCAGTGGTCACAGCGGCTCAGGCCAAGAATCTTATTGATGCTGGTGTAGATGCCCTGCGGGTGGGCATGGGCAGTGGCTCCATCTGCATCACCCAAGAAGGTAAGAAGATGCCTTGGTAGGGCCCTTAGATCCACATGCCCTGGAGCCAGGCGCTCTCTTGGGAACTAAATGAGTCCTCCAATAGGGGCAGCCACAGGGCCAAAGAGGCCCCTTGGATGGGTGACATGCCAGAAGCAAGACGAGCTCTCGTCATTCCTCACTTGCCACTCCCCCTGCCTAGCCTGGCCTCCTTGCTCCTGCTCTGCGCCCTCTCTAAACTCTGGTCTGTTTGTTTTATTTAGCGGCTCCCAAGATCCCTCCAGACATAAAGTCCCACAGCCCCAAATGCCCTTCTACTGTCACGGGCTGCTATAGTAAGTCCGGCCCGGCCCACTAGCCCGGCCCAGCTGCCCACTGCCCGGCTGCTTGGTTGACTGTAGCTGTAGCTCCCGGGGTTTGTGGTGCTGTTGGGTGGGCAGGGCAGACTGAATGACAGACCATTGTTTTGGGGGCTGCTCGAGAACATAGCTCCCCCTCCTCTTCCTGGGATGTTTACAGGGCAGGATGTCCTTCCCCAGGTAGGCCCTGCTCTGCCCACATCTCTTGCAATAGGTGCCCCTCAGGGACCAACTCTGAAACACTTCCTTCCACACAACCACTGCCCGGATCTTGCCTGAGCTGCCCACCATGTAGGAAGGGGTGGTCCTCTGGGTACTAACTGCACGGTGACCCCTACCCCACCTGATACAAGTTGGGCGGGGTTTTCCCAGCTGCTGACTGCATGTGCCTGAGGCTGCCCTGGGCCATGCACATGTGCACGTGCACACGCAAGGGTGAGTGGTGGCCATCACAGCTCTTTGTACTGTTCAAAGCAGGGGGGCAGTAGCTGTTTCAGAAATGACTTGTCCTCAGCCAGGCTGCAGTCCTGGTACAGGTATAGCTGAGAGCTCTGGGTGCAGAGTTGTGGCCACAGTGCCCTTTGCCTGTGCCCACTAACTCCACCCACCCATCTGTTCCTCCATCTCTTAACAGTGCTAGCCTGTGGGCGGCCCCAAGCAACAGCAGTGTACAAGGTATCAGAATATGCACGGCGCTTTGGTGTTCCTGTCATTGCTGATGGAGGAATCCAAAATGTGGGCCATATCGCCAAAGCCTTGGCCCTTGGGGCCTCCACAGGTGAGGCCCAGCACCTAGGGAGCCCGGTGGGACTCCCTCCCCAATGCCACCCAGGGTCTACCCCCACCAATCCATCTGTCCATAGTCATGATGGGCTCCCTTCTGGCTGCCACCACCGAGGCCCCTGGCGAGTACTTCTTCTCTGATGGGATTCGGCTAAAGAAATACCGTGGTATGGGCTCTCTTGACGCCATGGACAAGCATCTCAGCAGTCAGAACCGATATTTCAGGTGGGACAGGTGATCAGTTACTTTATACCAACTCTGCACAAACAGCCTCATCTTGGCTTTGACCTTGTCCATGTCTATTGCCTTTCCCTGCAGTGAAGCTGACAAAATCAAGGTGGCCCAGGGGGTGTCTGGGGCTGTGCAAGACAAAGGGTCCATCCACAAATTTGTCCCCTATTTGATCGCTGGCATCCAGCACTCCTGCCAAGATATTGGTGCCAAGAGTTTGACCCAAGTGCGGTAAGCCTAGGGAGTTTGGACATGGGTTAAGGGGCTGGTCCAGGGCCAGCTACCCATGTACATCTGCCCCTTTTCAGAGCCATGATGTATTCTGGGGAGCTCAAGTTTGAGAAAAGAACATCCTCGGCACAAGTGGAAGGTGGCGTCCACAGCCTCCATTCGTAAGTGACCAACCCTTTTCCACCCTGGGCTTGGGGTGGAGGTCTCTGCTATGCCTCCTTCCTGCTGCCCTTACCTCACAGCTGGTCCTTCTGCTTACAGGTATGAGAAGCGGCTTTTCTGAAAAATACAGTGTATCTCCTTGGTTTTTCAATAAAAGTTTGAAAAAAGTGATGCTTGGTTTTTGAAGTCATTAGGCACGTGGGCCTTTGCAGCTGCCACATCATAGATGCACACAACACAACACCCTCATTTCCAGGGAAAGCCTCGGGCCCTGAGGTAAAGGTGTGCTGTGGACCTGGAAGCAGGTAGTACTAGGTTCCAAAGTGCCTCCCCAAGCAGTTCACAAGCTGGTTCACAAGCCAGCTCTGAACTGCTCTGGCGCCCACGTGTTCAATATCAGATTCTGACAGTGGCTGCTTAGGAGAAGTCAGGGAACAGCCCAAAAGGACCTAGTGGAGAAAGAACTGAGATGACTTCAAATCTGCCCATGAGCAAGGAGATAGATCTGCAATTTGGAACAGGCGTATATACCACCTCCTGGCCTCTGAGGGCCCGCAGTCTAGGTGAAAAGGTGACCCCTTGGTTTCTTCACAACTCCCACCAAGATCCCGCTGAGCCAGCAGCCCCTAGCCAGCAACACACCTAGTACAAAATGAGATAAGTGGATTAAATTATTAATTTGCTGGCAAGCAAAAGCATTATGGTGCCACAGGGGAGGGCCTTGTGAATGCCTTGGGGACCCCCGCTCTCTGCAAAGGTGCCAGAGCCCTCCTGGACAGGTCAGTTCGGTTCCTGGTGGTTCATTCTGCAGCTTGGACTGGAGATGTGAGCACGGTCCCTCCCGGTGGGGGGATGAGAGCAGCTCCTGTCACTCGGCCTTCATGACACAGGAAGTTGAAAGTGGCACAGGCATTGGGCTGCAAAGAGAGCTAGCATCAGCTGGGCTAGGGCCAGGCCTGACTCCCCTCAGCGGTCCCAAGTCCTGGCACTGACCGTGTCCTGCACTTCCACAGCGATGCCCCGCTGCCTCATGGCTCGCAGCACCTGGGATGGCAGCCGCTCAGTCCGGTCTCCAGTGCCCACCACCACAATTTCTGGGGAAAGATGGGCGCGGCTAGTCTATAACCGGGTCTGCTGACACTGGGGTGGGGGTGGCTTTCTCGGGTTGGGACCTCAGCTCTCCCCCTCTCCGATACCTATTCGGGGCTCCAGCATCCAGAAGAGAGAGAAGCTTTCTTCCGTGATGTCCTGGTGGGATCCTACCTGTGTGGGGAGGAGGCAGGTTAAACAAATCCACGCAACTTTCCCTACAGACCTCCACATGGGGCCACGCAAAAGCCAAGTTCGCCAAGGACAGAACTAGGGAGCAGGCCTGGGACTCTGGCCCTCGGCTTCTCCTTGCCGGGAAGCGCTCACGTTCCATTGCACCACCGAGTGCGGGAGCAGCGCGCAGGGCCCAAGCACGCGATTTCCGTTGATCACGAAGCCGCGGCTGCTGTAGCTGTCGATGTACGTGGCGTGCGGGGACTCGCGTTGCAGCAGAGCGATGCGCGTCCGCTGATACAGCTCGTCATCCGCTGGCGTGAGCCGATGCCCACGCCGTGGGGCCCTGCGGAGGGGTATGGTTAGGGTCTAGGGGACTGCCGGCCAGGGGCGATGGGGTGGTCAGGGATGCTGGGGCCTGGCTCACCACAGCAGATCGGCCAGCGGACAGCGGAGAGCGGGTCGCGCACGGCAGAGGCCGCGAAGGACGAACGCGGCGACCATTGCGAACAGCGCGCTGGGTCAGCGGGGTCGCAGCGGAGCCTAGCCCAGCGTGATAACAGCGCCCCTTGCGTTGCGGAGGGCACCGCGCAGTTCGCCCAGCGCAGGAGTGGGCCGGTGCCATCTGTCTCAGGAGGGTGCGTCCCCCAGAGCGGCTCCAGTGTCGGCTTGCACCTGCTGCCCGCCCCGCCCTGGGCCCCCACAGACCGTTCTGGGGGAGCCGGACACCTGCTGGCGGGGCCAGCCTCTGGGCCCCAGAGGCGGCCTGGGCCCTAGCCGCGGCCTGGCCCCCGGCTCTCATCTATCACACAAGGTTCCTGCGGCCTGGGGCGGGGCGGCCGCGCACCTGGCCGAGTCCCACACACCTGGCCAAGGCGTGGTGCCAGCCTCCAAGCCCCTAATCCCGGCTTTGGGGCGTCGGGTTCCGAAGGCTGGGCAGGAGGCTCAAGTTTTCCCCGCTCACCTCCAAATCACGCCCCACCCTAACCGTCACCCGCGCGACCGTTGGCGTCGCCGTCGCGCGTCGCACGGGGCGTGGCCGCGCGTGGATTGGCTTCTCGGGAGCGCGAGGGGGCGTGACCGGGTGGTTTCACCTTAAAATGGCTCCAGTCTGCGGCCAGAGCAAGCGGAAGGGGATGCGGTGGTAGGGCAATTGTAGCTTCTCGTAAGGGACCGACCGGGCCGAACCCGACCACGCATTGAACTAGAGAGCGGCTGGAGCATCGCCCTGTCCTGGCTCAGTCGGCTCGCGTCCTGAGAATCTCCTACCCCCTGCTAGAGCCGAATCAGAGGGCCTACTGGCGCGAGAGAGTCGCTGGCGTCCGCGCGGGTTTCAGGCATCTCCGCGCGCCCACCGTGGCCTCAGGGCGGACAGGAGGCTCGGCGCAGACGAGGACAATCGCAATGGATTCCCGGGGGTCCCGTCGCTGTCGTGCGGGTCCATCGGGGCCCCTAACGCTCCGGGCTCTGGCAGCTTTACCGGACAAAGGGCTCTGGGTGCGGGGGTGTCCTCGAGGCTGGCGCGCGGGTTTACTTCCTCCCCGGCTTCACGGGCACGCTTCCCTCTTGGCTGATCCCGAAGCCCGCCCCTCCACCGTCACCGCACCAGTGGCTCTGGCTGCATGGGACCAACAGGACTAATCCTACCCCGCGGATCTAATCCGGATCGGGACTCGGTCCCAGGGGAGGCCCCCACCGCCTCTCCTATTGTTTGGGGGCCCAGGTGAGCTCCTCGTTCCCACTAGACTCGGTTTCATCGCCTACTCCTAGGTCCGCCTCCTGGGACTGGGAATGGGGGCGGTTCTAATCTGGCCCTAGGACGAGGGACCCACCCCCCCGCCCCACGGCTGGACAGCGGGCAACGGAATCCCAAAAGCAGCTGTTGTCTCCAGAGCATTCCAGCTGCGCTTGGATTTCGTTCCCTGCTCTCCTGCCTGAGCAGCGTCCTGGTCCAGATGGGGTGGTCGAGCCCCTGACCTCCACACATCATTGGGTCGTGTGGTCCCCGTCCCTCTCAGGTGCTCCCTCAGGCGCGCCCTCAGGCTGGAAGTGACGGGTGTGGACGTCGGAGAGCCTGGGCGGTGGCCATCTCGAACCTGGGGATAGATAGCACTGGTGAGGGAGGGCGGACTCAAGGCCTCCGGATAGGGCTGCAATGGCGCTGAGTCCCCCAGGGCCACCCCAGTCCGCAGCTCGCTAAAGATAGCCCTTCACTTCCTGGGGAAAAAACCACCCCAACCGTCTTCGTGTTCAGAGAGTAGCTGAAGTCCCCAGCTGGCCTCCAGCCCCAACCCTGTAAACAACTGCCCCCGTGGAGCGCGCCTGCGGCATGGAAAGCGCTTTGGAATGACACGATCACTCCCGTTGAGTGGGCACCCAAGAAGCCATCGGGAATGTCGTGTCCGCCCAGTGCTCTTTCGGCGCCTCCCAGGAGGGCCTTGAAGCCCTGTCCAAAGAGGGGCCTTGCCAAGCTTTCCCTGGGTCCCCTCCTTTCTGAGCTCTGAGCGCTCTCACTGCTCCAGGGCAGAGAGCACGGTTTTCCCAGAGCTCCGTGCTGCGCCACGGAAAAGGGGATTTAAGTTATGTTGAAGTGAAAACATTTGGGAGCCGTCGTGGCACTGGGAAGAGCTTTCTCTTTGGAAGAGGAGTAGGATGCTCCAGTTGAACTGTCCTTTAGCTGGCTCTTCTCATGGTCACGTGGTTTAGTTGGCTCACAATGGCTGGTTGCCTAAACCAGGAAGCGGGAGGATCCCTGTTAAAGTACACCACGCAGGTTAAAAGAAAGCTTTCAAAGCTGGAAATTCTGAAAACCATCACAACGGTACTAATTTCTCAAAAATCAAGCGAAGAAAACCTCCAATTCTATCGGGAGGGCGTTTATTGGGAATAAAGACGACCCATATTTCAAAAAAGGAAATGCTTGCAAATAACCTGAAACCGCAGGACACAAATTTTTTAAATGAGATTTTTCTTTAGGTCGTGAAGGTGGCGTTAATGTTAGCTGCCCTATTCCAGAGACAATTCGTAAGGAACTTTTATCGCTGTGTTCATGTATATGATGGAGGAAATTAAACGTTATCACAAATACAGAAATGTAAGATTTCGATGAGAGCAGGAGCCCCCACCAGGTCGCGAGGATCCTTGCCCTGGTTGGTAACACGGGTGACAGCAAAAGAACCCTACGCCCGGAAGGACCCCGAAATTTCGGACCTGGGACCAAACGTGGCAGGTGGGCCACGCTACGGCCATCGGTCAAAAGCTGCCGCCACGGTTCCCTCTGGTGCACCTGCCCACTCAGGGACCGGATTCCCGCCCCCGCCACTCGGCCTTCCCGGAAGTTCGGCCTCCCGACATTTTACTTCCGGGTCCGCTCGCTCCTTCCGGTCACCATGGCGACGGGGCGCCTTGGGATCGAGGAGACTTTGGGTGCCCTCAACGCGGCCCTGGGACCTGGCGGCCCTGTTTGGTTCAAGGAGACGCGCGCCCGCCACCTACGTGCCCGAGACTTCTTGGCGCCGCAGCGCGCGCTGCAGGCGCGCTTCCGGGACGGAGAGGTGGGCGTGGGCAGGGCCGGGATCTGCGGCCATGAGTAGCTTGGAGCGCCGCGGCCCGCTCACCCGCCTGTCCTCCTGCAGGTGCCCGAGTGTGTGTTCCATGCGGTGGCCGGCCTGCAGGGCCCAGGCGTGGCCCCGGTTTTGCGCTGCGCGCGGACATCCGCGGGCCTGGAGCTCCAGCTGCAGCGGTCCGCTGTCTTTGAGCGCGTGCTCGGCGCGGTGGCGGACTATGCCGCGCCCGCCGCGCCCGCCGCGCCGGGCTCGCGCGTCCTCCTGCACTGCCCATCGCTGCGCGCCGCTCCTTCCGCACTCCGTCTGAGCCAGCTGCGCGCCGTGCTCGTGGCCGATCACTTGGCGCGAGCTCTGCACGCTCACGGGTGAGCGGGGTCCCGGGGCAAGAGAGAATGCGCGGCCCTTGGGGACTGGCTGCTGCGGGTGGGAAGTAGGGGTGAGCCCAAGCCCCGTGCTCAGACTGAAGCGGCCGCCCTGGCTTCGCAGGGTAAGTGTGCGGCTAGTGCCTGCCGTGCGGGACCGGCACATGTCGACCTTCCTGCAGCAGCTGCGGGTGGACTGGCCCGTTGCCTCGGAGCGAGCCGCGACGGAAGCCCTGAGGAGCCGCACACTGGCAGAGCTTAACCCTGCGGGTGACAGGGAAGCCCTGCCCCCTGGCGTCCTGGGCAACGTGTACCTGAAGGAGCTGGTGGAAGAAAGGGGACACACAGCTGGCTATGACCCCAACCTGGAAAACTGTCTGGGTAGGACCTGGAGCCTAGCAGGGCCAAAAGGCAGGGACCCCTTCAGTCTCAGGTAGCCCCAGCGCCTCTGTTCCCTCTGCAGTGACTGAGGACTTGCTCTCCGTGCTGGCAGAGCTGCAAGCGGCTGTGCTGCACTGGCCTGAGGTCGGCTCCCTAGACCTGGTTAGTGACTGACTCCCATCCCTGCAGGACTCTAGCACACCAGGTGCCTGTATCCCCGGTGACTGTTCTCCTTATAGGCTGCGGGCGGAGCCCCTGATGCAGACGGCTGCGTCGTAGTGCACGTGGTGAGCTGTGAGGAAGAGTTTCAGCAACAGAAGTTGGACCTGCTTTGGCGGAAGTTGGATGACCAGGCTCCTCTCAGCCAAGTTAGTGATGGAGCGCCCCCAAGTCAGAGGGTCCTTGAAAACCTGTCAAGGGGTCTGCTGGCTGACTGGTCCAAAAGGGGACTCTTGGCTTTAGGGAGACGTTGGGCTCAGTGAGTGGGCAGGTGCAGCTGGTGCAGAGTCCTGGGAGGTGGGATCTGGAGGCGCATCCTGGGGAACACTGAAGAATAGCTGGACTGTGTCCTGAGGGGCTTGACAGGGTAGCACTAAGCCTGGTGGTAAAAGGGAGGGGAGGGAGTCCAGACACCAGATTTCAGTTCGTTGTGGGTTTTATTGCGGGAGGGTGTTGTCTGCTGGCTGAGCCCCTATCTTCCTGACAGAAGCACCTGGTCTGTGGCCCAGTGAAAGTAGCTGGTGTGCCTGGCACCCTGACGGCCCCCGAATACTACAAGTAAGTGAGGCCAGAAGGCGGCCACCAAACCAGGGTAGTTGAGGTGGGGACTCTGCCCCCCGGCCCTCTTCTCACTTTTTTCAAAATGCAGGTACCGGCACGCCCAGGTGTGCAATGCCTCAGCACTGAAGCACAGCAGAGACCTGGCACAAGGTGCGCCTGGGAGACCCTGGCTATGCTGTAGGGCGGGGGCAGGTCATTTGCACCCCTACCTTGTTCCTCACCGGCATAGACTTACTGACCTGTACTCCCTCAGACCCAGCCTGGACAGAGACCTTCAGGGTTCTCTCCGTGGCCACCATCAAGTTTGAGATGCTAAGCACAGCCCCGCAGAGTCAGGTGAGCCTGGGTGCCCCACAGGACCAGGACTGGGGGACAAGGTGTGTGGTGGCTGTCCTCCCTCACTCACTGCAGCTGTGCCCCTATTCCTCAGCTCCTCCTGACCCTTGCTGACAGCAGCATTTCCACAAAGGGCACCAAGAGTGGCATTTTTGTCATGTATAATTGTGCCCGTCTCGCCACACTCTTTGAGGGTTACAAGCACAGCATGGAGCAAGGTCTATACCCTACTTTTCCACCTGTGAGCAGTCTGGATTTCTCACTGCTCCATGATGAGGTGAGTGCCCCTCCTGTAACTGGTACCTGCAGGAGGTGCGGGCTTGCCCTCTCAAAAGCCTTCTACCCACAGGGCGAGTGGCTGCTGCTCTTCAATAGTGTCCTCCCCTTCCCAGACCTGCTGAGCCAGACAGCAGCCCTGGACCACACAGCCCCAGGGCTCCACATCACTGCACGCACAGAGATGGTAAGGCAGAGGGGACCAGGACGGACACTGCACTCTCTTTATTCTGGTTAGGGTACGAGAGCAAAGAGACAGGCCAGTGACTCAGTCTCTGTCTCTAGGTGTGCAAGCTCCTGGTACAGCTCAGCATGGACTTCAGCTCATACTACAACCGCGTACACATCCTAGGGGTAAGCGCACAGTAAACGGGGGGTGTGGGAGGGGCAGGGGAAGCAAAGGATGAGCCCAGCAGGCCCCTTCTCTCCTCCAGGAGCCTCGACCACACCTGTTTGGTCAAATGTTTGCCCGCCTGCAGCTTCTACGGGCTGTGTGTGAAGTGCTCCACACTGGCCTAGCCATGCTGGGTCTCCCTCCACTGAGCCACATCTAAGGCCACAGAGATTCCAGTGCTGGGAATGTCCACAGAGTCAGCAACTGGGAAAAAACAAAACAAAACAAAAAACCAACATTTTGTTGGAGATCTAGAGCCAAATAAATTGTTAAAAGCTTTGTTCTGTTGTGGGGCATGGGGCGTGGTCCCGCCTGCCCGGTCGGCACTCTGCTCACCTCCAGTTCCTGCTCCAAAGTCAGGAACCCGCGGCGGCCGCCTCCTTCCCTCAAGGCAGGCCGGGCATGGGCACGGACAGTCACTCCTGCTCCACTCTGTCTGTGAGCAGGCCCCGTGCCCAGCATGCCGGCCACCGCGGGACGCCTCAGTCATACCAGTTGTAAACCTCAAGTCCCTGGCCCCCAAGAGCACAGCGGTGGCCAAACTCGGGACTCACAGGCCAGCAGTCCATGTCAGCCACGTCTGGCACGTGGTACACAGTACTGTTCATGAAGGTGGGCTCGCCATGCCCTAGACGCCAGAAGGTCAGCCGCTGGTCAATGGAGGCTGAGACCATGAGGCTTGGGCTCAGGATATGGAGGCCTGTCACATGGGCAGCATGTGCACAGGGGACAGAGTATTCCTCCAGCACATGCAGCTGCGGTACCAGCTCAGCACCCCCCACAGCCTCTTCCAGCTCTGGCACCTCCACCGCGAGCACAAAGACGTGGAGGGAGCCATCCTCACTGCCACTGGCTACGAGATGGCCCTCATGTGTGGGCAAGGTGTGCAGGCTGTTGACACCACAGCTGTGAGCCTGGAGGGTGAGGCAGGGGGTGCCCAGCCCTAGAGAAAAAAGATGGTTGTCAGGATCTAGATGCCACATGGATGAAAGCAAAGTGGAAGGCCGGGAGGGTCAGCCATAGCCACACACTAGCTACTCACGGTAGGGGAGCCCAGGGTCTGCTGGAGGCTCCAGGACAGTGGAGCCACGGTCCAGCACGGTGCTGAGATCCCAGAAGGCCAAGCTGCCATCGGTGGCTGCACTGCACAGAAACAGTCTCCTGGGAGCCAGGAAAGGGCAGCTGGATCAGTCAGGGAAACAGAAAGCAGTGGGAGCCCCCGCCGACCCGTGAAGGACCACCATGCAGCCCCTCTCACCGCCGCTGGTCGGGTGCCTCATGTATAAAGGAGTGGACCTTGAGGACACACCGCTTGTGGTGGAAGGTTTCAGCCAGCAGCTGCAGCCGCCGTCCAGAATCCTGCAAAAGAAAGAGCCTGGGGGGCGGAGGGTGGCCCAGCTCAGAACCCACTCTGGACAGCCCTACATCCTTTGTCCCCAGGAATCCCTGGGCCCTAGTCTCTTACCTCACTGCCCCGTCACTGCAGGCTGCAGCCACAAGAGGGCCAAGGCCAGGCTGGTCGAGCTCACACACAGCCAGGGACATGTACCTGCACAGAACACGCAGCTGTCAGCGGAACCCTGTCTGACCCCGTCCCAGGCTTCTCCAGGCAGTGCATATCACCTGGTCTCTGGGTCCACCTTGACCATCCGGTGTCGATTGCGCTGCCGGTCCCAGTACTCATCCAGCCGGTGGGATGAAAGGTGCATAACGTGGCAGGCGAGGCGGCTTGGGGTGCTGGGGTCCAGGGTGACCATAATGCTGAAGCAGTGCATCTCAGCCCGGCCCCCCGCGGACACCACGTGGGCAGTCAGGCCTGGCCGAGGATCCTGAGGGCCACCTGGGGTGCCAGTGCCCCACACAGCCACTGCACGCACCGAGGAGATATGGTTACAAACAGCTGTGAGTGCACGTGCTGAGCCCGTAGCTGTGGGGAGTGCCAGGACGCAGATGGTGGTGTCCTCGCTGCACGTGATCACGATGTCGATCAGGTTGGGCCCCTCGCTGCCAGGCTCCAGGTGGTCAGGCTGCATGAAGCTAGGCACCTCAAACTCAGGCCCCAGGATGATGGAGCCCACACGCTTTACACACGTGATCTCACGGCCATGCAGGCTCTCCCGGAGAATAACATGTGGCCGAGTGCAGCCACCCAAAGCCCGGTACAGCATGACATCCCCATCCTTGAGGTAGGCAAAGGCCATAGCCGCCTCAGTATCAGAGAAGGCCCAGGAGCGATGCCCTCCACCACAGTTGACGATGTGAAGCTTTTCATGTGACCGGGGGCTCCACACCACAAACTCATTGGCATGGAAACCCAGAATGACCATGTTACCATCAGCCACCATGCGGAGCCCAGCCACCCAGTTCATGCCTCGACAGGACTTCTGCCTTAGGACTGGCTGGAGTTGGCCGCATCGCACAAAGAGCTGGTAGTAGGCACCATCGCGCCCTGTGGTGTACACATAGCCACCATGGCAGGTGACTGAAGTCACACCCTGCTTCCCATGCAGAGAAGGAAGGGTGGACACAGGGCCCCACTCAGCTATGGTGTTCTCACCCCCATCACTGCCACTACCCACTTCAGGTGCTCCGGTGCCAGCCCCGGCCTTGCCTCCAACCCCAAGGTCCTTGAGTAGAGCTGGTCTAGAGGGGAACAGCAACACAGAGCCCCGGCGGTCTCCACACACCAGGAAGTCACCCGGGGGGAGGAAGGCACTGCACGTGTGCCATCTCTGCTTGCTTGGAGGCAGCAGGTACCGGCAACGTTCCTTGACAAAAATAGCCTTGCCAGAGGGCGCCGCTGAGATCTCCAGGCAAGCCACCACGCCGCCAGGGCCCGACACCAGCAACAGGAGCTCCTCGTAGCCACGCAGGGCCCAGCTCACGCTGTGCACCTTCCCACGGAACAGGGTCAGGTCCACGGCTGCAGTTGGAGTATTGATGGGGACAACTTTGACACGACCCTCCCCATTGGCCATGGCGCACAGTCCAAAGCCCTCGGGACCAGGGGCTGCCTCCAGGAGGCAGTAGGACTGGAAGCGCTTGTCCTCCAGCAATTGCTCCCAGCACTTGACTTCGAGGTCATAGAGGTACAGGGCCCCTGTATCGGTCACTGCCAATACTCGCCATGAGCCAGCCAGCGTCACAACCTTGAGGGCACCTGGCCTGCTACGAGATTTGAAGCAGAGAGCTGAGACCCCTGAACCTGGGTACCCACGCCCTACCAGGTGCCACAGCCGGATGCCTGAATCATCGCCCCCGGTGATCACCCAGGCCTGCCTCTCGTGGGCCGCTATAGCCCGGATCCCACGGCCCTGGTGGCCTCGAAATGCCTGGAGGATCTCACCTTCGTGGCTCCATACCAAGCAGACACAGTCCTCTCCTGCACTGATAAGGTAATTCTCTAGCAGCTTGACCTGCCACACACGGGAGCTGTGTCCAAAGCAGTGCCCAATATTCTGCACCCGACCCCCGGGCACCCGTAGGTCACCCACCTTCCAGATGCGAACACTTCGATCCTCTGAAGCTGTGGCCAACAAGCCCTTGCTTTCCAGATATGACATGCTGAAAATGACGCCCACGTGCCCACTGACCCGTCGGTCGGGGGCTACAGGCTTACTATCTATTAAAGCAGTTGCTGGGTACCAGACTAGGAGCTGGTTAGAAACAGCACCCGCCACTATGGTCAGCTCCTTCCAGGTGTCTCCAATCAGACAGGCTGAGGAGAGCGTGCACCTGTCTGTGCAGGGCACCTCCTGCAGGAGGCACCCTATCACAGGGTCATAGAGCACCACTGAGTTGTGTCCCAGAGCCAAGGCCATGTTCCCTTCAAGCCAACGTGCATCCCAGATCCAGTCAGACATGTTCCACAGGCCAGAGCGCCAGAGCTCTCGGAAGCGGCCCTGTCCCCAGCTAATTTTAACAACTCGGAGTCCTTTGCTCCCAAACACAGCCACCATGGCCTCCGAGTCAAGGTTTCCGTTGGGTTCTGGTCGCACCCGGAACCCATGAATAAGATAGTGGCCAAGTAGGTTCTGCACTCGCTTCATCATCCGTAGATGGCCACCGAGATCCAAGGTGTACACCAGGACATCCGGCCCCTCACCTAGACAGAGGCAAAGAGCTGCATCAGAACCGCTCCCCCACCTCTGAGGAGCCGTGAAGACGAGGCGGGGAGCAGGGAAAATTCCCCACATGTGGCCTATGAACTTGTCAGAAAACTGGAAGCCTGAACACCCGAAAAGCTTTGGTCTCAGCCTCAGGTGGCCTTTTAGTGCTGATGTCCTGACCCCCTCAGTCACTCCTGACGTTCGGCTCAACCACGAGTTCCTCAAAGTCACAGCCTCCTCCTCCCACCTAACTTCAGACAGGAACCTTCTCAGCTTCAGTCCCCAAATCCTTAACCTCATCTACCTATACAGGAATTCTAACTGATCCTCCCTCCCCGAGGGAGAGGCAGTCCCAGTAAGACAATCTTCCCACCTTGGGACCGCAGCAGAAGCCCTCCTGACTTCCAGGAGCTTCTTCCCCGTATCTCAGAGGATGTGAGCATGTTCCGTACGGATGGGAAGAACTAGAAGCAGTGCCTCCCACGGCCCCGCAGGCACCTCCCACTCTACTAGCTTCCCCTCAGCGCTTTTGATGCTCCTCATTCCAAGGACCATTACCACTCTCTGCCCATCCCTCAGCCCCAAATCAGGAAGTCCACACAGCTTACTCCTCTTAACTTCACACTTCTTCTCTGTCTCCAAGTTCTGTCAATTTCCTTTTCTAAAGAGTTTGCAAATGCCCACCACAGTGACTTTGGTCCAGAACATCAGTCACTCATGCCATTCCTAGTCTGCAACCTCAATCTTTCGACATTCGACAAACATTTATTGAATATCAGTTAAGAACCAGACAATGAACTGTACGCTAGAGTAGTGAATAAAACAAGCACAGACCCTGCTCTATGGATTAGGCAGACACAAAACAATATCGCACAAGATATGTCACAATTGCGATAGGTTTCAGGAAAGAACTATACAGGCTGCTTGATATAAAATGAAAGTCTACTCCAGTGGTTCTCAATGTGGGGCAGGAGAGAGATTTTCCCTCCAGGAGACATTTGACCATGTCTGGAGACACTTTTGGTTGTCACAACTGTGAGCTGTGTTACATCTAGAAGTGGATGCCAGGAATGCGGCTAAACGTCCTACGATGCGCAGACAGCCCCTCACACAACAAATGATCTGATCTAAAATGTCGACAGTGCTGAGACTGAGAAACCCTGGTCTAATCTAACCGGACTGGGTAAGTGTCAGGGAGCCCACCTCAAGGACATAAAATTTAGACTGAGGAATCAAGGATGAGCAGTGGTTGGCCAGAGGAAAGCAGGCAGGATGGAGGGGGGTTGAATTTTTCTTGTCAGAGAAAATAGCAAGTTTGATGGCCCTGAGGTGACCAAGAACTTTGGGTAGTGTGGCTGGAATCAGAAACGAAGGGCTCAAGGACGAGCTAGAGAGAATGCTACTGAGAGAGTCAGGGAGACATGGCTGCATGGCCTTGAATTATGGCAATAAAAAGGTACAGATGCCACATGTATGAAGTCCAAATTGACCAGACTGGAAGTCACAGGAGCAGGTGAATTCACCTGAAGAGCTTTCTAACCTGCATTTCCTAAATCATTCCCCCGCTTAAACCCTTCAGCGGGGCCTCCCCACCACCTTTGGGGATAAAGTCAGATCTAGACCTACAACAGTGCGGACCCTGCTCCAGCAGCAGAAAATTCCCTTTCCTCCCAAAATGACAAATTCAGCCTCAAGGGCTCGGCCTGCTTACCCTCTGTCAAGAACTCACTTCTCTTCCCCTAGTTCACTCTTGTGGTTCTTTGGATTTCTGCCTAGCTATCCCCTCCTTCAGGAACCTCAGGAGTTTTAGCTCATGGTAGGGACCCTGGGCTCCCAGAGCCCCCACACCTGATCAAAACTGGGCCACTCCTCCCCACCCCACCCCTTACACATCCACCCCTCTTGGGATTGGTAGCAGCTCACTCAAGGCTTGAGAGCCAGTACACTGCTTTGAGACCCTTATAAAACTCTGTAGCAGCAGCATCAGTCACTAGTGGCTTCCAGTCAGGCCTCACTGCTCCTCAGGGCTGTGTCCTCTCAAGAAGCAGGGCTTTGCTGGCCTGTGCTTCCCAACCCGTCCCTCCTCCGATGGGCATCGATTTTTCCAATCATCTCAGGAGGGTCTCAGCCTTCGCCTGCCCAGATCTCATCTCGTTTCCCACGACTCCATCCTTGGCAGAGAATCTTCATTCCACTCTTGCGGGGAAGAGTCTCGCCGGACCGCCGAGGCAACACCCCCACCTTCCCGGGCCCCGCTCTCCTCCGAGGGCAAACCCCCTGGACCCGCCCACCTTGGGGGTATCCTCATCTCCGACCTCTCCGCCCCATCTCTTTCGAAGAGGCCAAACCCCCGACTACCTCATCCAAGGGGCCACACACCTCTTCCCCCTCCCTCCGAAAGGGCTGCGTCTCCCTGCACCTTCCGCGGCCCTACCCGCCCTTTCCACATCAGCCGCAGTTTAGGGAGGGCCTCGGAAGCCACACTGGTTTTTTTTTGTTTCCCGGGCCCCTCCGGCCGGGCCTCATTCCCGCCACCTCCAGGGCTCCGCCGCCCGTCCTCCCCCGGGCATCCCTTTGTTCCGTGGCCCCGCCCACGCGAGCGCGCGGCCTCCTCCCTGCCAGCGCGCGCCTCAAACCGAACCTCACCCGCCAGCAGCCGCTCCCCCACGCACTCCAAACCCGTGACCGGGAGGAGTATGAGCTCGGAGGTTGCCCGCGGCCAAACGTAGTCCTCGTGAGCGTCCATGTCGGCCGCCCAGCTGCTGCAGCTGCCACCGCCAAGAAAGATGAACTCTCGCGAGACGAGCCTCCCCGGCGCGCAGCGCCGATCTACAGCGCCCTTAGCAACAGGTAGCGAGCCCCGGCGACCCGCTGCCGGTGTCCAATGACGACCCTTCGCCCCATGCGATCCGGCTCACGATTGGCGGGGCCGCCCTCAACCCTGCCCCTCACGTGACTCGCCGAGCCTCCGCCTACCCGCTCTGCCTCCTGCCCGCCGGAGATCCTTTGCCAATCAGCTCAAAGGAGTGTGCTTTTATTCATCGGGGCAGCATGGTCTGTACGCAATAAATAACATGGATATGGGAGCTGTGCCCTAATCGCGGCTGGAGGCGGGGATGAGGCAAGACGTCGGCCAGGCCTTTGGCCTGCAGATGGACAGGAGGACGGCAAGGCCCCCGACCTTGGGCGGTGCGCGACCTGCGGCTGGGGGCCAGGGCCGGCACTTTCCTCAGAGCTCTACGCGCGCGTCGCGATAGGCGCGGTCCAGGGCCCACTCTGGCTGCGAGTCGGCGCCACCTTCGCGGGCCAGGCGTGCCATCTCCTGCTGGAACAGCGCCTGCCGCGCTCGGCTGGGGTCCACGTTGATCCAGTTGTTGGCGATCCACTTAGTGCCACGCGTGACCAGACAGCCCCCGTGCAGCGAGTAGTCGTCCACGTCGCCCACCCAGCCTAGGAGAGGAGGGTGGTGTGAGCAGGGAGAGGACGGGAGGGACTAGGTTGGGCTGATCTGAGCTTGGCCTCAGAGCCCAAGGACTCAGCAAGGGTGGGCTCCACTGTGCACACCTTTGGTGGCAAACATCTGGCCTCAAGGCCTCATTGGGGGCTGGGCATTTCTCACCACCTAATGCCTTGTCAACACCACTGGCCCTCTGAAACCAGCTTTCTTGTTGCCAGGCCTGTCCAGAGCCCTCCCCAGCCTTGGCTGGTGAGGGACATGAGTCCCCAGGCCCAGTGAGCTGGAAGGCAGGGGCATCAGGGAATCACAGGGGTCCAGATAACCCAGCAGGCTGCAAAGATACAGGCCACCAAAGCCACCGAGGATGGTTTTTGGGAGGCACTAGGGGCAGAAACGGTCCACTAGGATGGCAGTTTGGTCTGAGTAAAGGAAGGCTTCCCTCAGGGCACCCCTGGCTTGGCCACAGGCCCTCACCTTGCCCATCAGGCAGGTAGTTGTACCAGAAGACTGCTGTTCCCTGCCGGGGCTTGACACGCAAGTTTCCCTTATCACAGTGCCTGCGAGTGTCACGGAGGTCAACGTCATCCTGAATCAGACTCTGTGGGCAGCAGGGTGGTGGGGTTTTCATGGTGTCCCCACTGTTTGGCCAGGAGCCAACGTCAAGTAGCCAAAGGTAGCCAGAGGGAAATCAGTCAGATGTGCCCAGGGGACCACTTGGGCCCTAATCCCAGACCCAGGCAGGAATGAATGTACCACATTTGCCCAAGGCCCTGCCATCCCACTAAGTGACAGCCCCGTTGGCTCTTACCATTTCATCGTAGGTTCTGTTGTCTGCTACAGGGAAGACAGTCTCTCCCCCACCGGTGACGTTGTTCAAATAAAACAGCACTGTCATGTAGCTGTAAGGCAGGGGGGCCGTTGAGCATGTCCCCAGCTGTGGATGCTCCCAAGGGCTTACCTGTGGGCAGGATAAGCTGCCCAGGTTCCCAAGGGCCAGAGGGACAGGCTGGGATCAGTGACAAGAGGGCATGTCAGTCCCAAGATGTCCTTAGCCTGTTCTTCCCACAAATCTAGTCTCTGTGTATGACAATATTTTCTGTGGTCAAGCTCACAGGTGCACTACCAAGGGCCAGCTGGGAAAAGTGGACTAGCCGAAGCAGCAAGGCCATGCAGAAGGGCTGACTGTGACTAGAAGGGACTGAGCCAGAGCAAGCATGTGAAAAGGGGAAGCCTGCCTCCCAGCCTTGGCAGGGGAAGACACAGCTTCAAAGGAAGAAGCTGCGGCCTCTAGCAGTGGAGGCAGGATCAGCATCTGGGGAGGAGACAGAAAAAACTGGGGTTCCAGCCTTGGCCTCTGCCTCAGAACTCTGGGGGCAAGTTTCAGTGTTTGTGGGTACCTCAGTCTGACCACTGAGACAAGATTCCTGACACCTGGTAAACAACCTAAACAACCTGGGGGGCAGAGGTTAGAGCATCCTTGTTCCAGATGGCCCACTGCTCTCCTGGCCCCATGCCAGGGGGCATGCCCACAGGGCAAGGCTGTGCTGGTGTCATGCGGGTGCCTAGTCTGGGAATTAAAGTCAGCCCTCAGGTGGGAGGTACTTGCCGGCAGGAGGTCTCGAAGGGTACAGACTCGTTGGCTACCAGTTTGGTATGGGAGCAGATGGTCTCCGGGTACACAGGCCCGCTGTCCACATGGGCATGGTAGTGGCCTCCCTCTCCGTACCGCACAACCTGTAGGGGCTCGCTGAGCTCCACGATCTCAGGTGACAGGCGAGTGAGGCGCAGCACCCTGGTGGGCAGCAGGCATTCGGCTGGGCAGCCCCGCGCAAGGTGGCACCCTGAAGGAGCTGGCCACAAGCTCTGCCCCTGCCCACCTCCCCTGCAAGCTCCATAAGCCACCCCAGACTGTTCCTATAGGAGCAGGAAGAAGTTAATCATGATGCACACTTTCTCCCTGATGTAGGGGAAGCCCGCGAGGTGAGAAAGATGAGAATTCCACTAAATTGGGGAGGGGACCCTCCCCCAGGAAGGTTGTCTAAAACCCTCGACTGCTCAGAAGCAGGGGGTCCTGTGGACCAAGATAAGAAGTCATTTCTGTAATTAGCAGAAAACAAACATTCGCTCTATCTCTAGTCCCAAAGGTATATTGTTTACCCACAGGGCTAATTTGCCTTTGTTAATTGCCTGTCTTTCGATGGGTCCCAAACCTGGTCCAACAAGTGGAAGCTAATCCTGAGTTGGCTAATCAATTCTGTCTTCTCTACCCAAGCCACGGGCTCCTGAGGAGACCCTGCATTGTCCTCTGCGCCTGCACCAGGGAGGACGGCATCAGGTGCTCACCTCTGGCGGATGGCACGCATGACATGGTGGGCACCTTCCCCCTGGTAGAGCCACGTGTGGTGGCTGTTCCGCACCAGCTCACTGGACTCTGCCTTGTGTCTCCTCATGTACTTGTGGAAGTCCCGAAGGTCCATGTTGGAGAACTCCTGCAGGCTCAGTACTCCTGCACAGGGCACCCGCCGTCAGGGCCCACAAGCCCATGTGGGGAGGCCACGGTGGCAGGCTGCACCTTCCTACCCACCCTGGCCTCAGGCTCTGGGGGGCCATGTGCATCTGTCACCCAACCTGGACTCTTGGGTCAGATGAACCTGGCTTCTGTCACATCAGGCCCTACAGGAAGACCCAGAGAAGTTCATTTCCCTCAGTTTATGCCCTGATTTGGCCCCCAACAAAAAAAAAGCCCGACCCCTATTAGACTGGCCAGAGCAGGCTCTCCAGAGGAAGTTTGAGCTATATGGCCAGGACCCGAGGCCACAGATTTCCCCTGGCTCTCCAGCCTGGCTCTATAGAGCATAGTGACCACCCTCGGTCCTGTAGAAGGTGAAGAAAGAGAGCATTTAGTGCCAGGTTTTGTCTGGGGCCTTCCACACTACAGGCTGTAAGCGAGGGCTGGGCCCCAAAATTCTTCATGACCTCAGGTCCCATCCCAAGTGGAAGGTACCCAGGGCTGAGACATATTCCACCCTTTGGCCCAGATTTCTCTGAGAGTAGGGGACACTCAAGGGCTATGAGCCCTGTCACCAGTTCTGTACATAGAGGCAGTAACAGCATGATGCCACTCTAGCCACAGGTCCCGGCTAGATTCTCCACTCTGGGTTCACCAGCCACGTGACCATTCTTCCAAGTCCTGTGTGACTGTTGTATCTTCCTCACTTGGTCGAGAACTTGGGCTGGAGGGTGATGACTACACCTCAGAAACCTCCTAGAGGTTATTGTTAAAGCAGGGGTACTTGCATGACAGCTCCCCAGCCCGCTCCCACCCCCAGCAGTTAGAATGACTCCAGGTGGGCACGAGGAAAGCAAAGGAGACCTTGGTCAGACGAAAGATGCTGTGTGCTTGAGCGGACCCTATGCCTGGCTGGAGAGAGGCGGGTGGAGCAGGATGAACGGCCAAGCTTAAGCTGGCCTCACTGTCTCTTTGCTCTCGCTCTACCCACTCTGCCCTCTGCCAGCCAGCAACCCTACCTGCTGCACCCCAGACTCTGCCTAACGAGGGTAAAAGAGTCTCGGAGGGGAATGGGAGGGTCTGGCTCCTGCCTGCTTCCCAGGGGTGAGGTCAAGGTGGGCCCCTCACCTCCTTGCCCCTGGCTACTATAGAGGCTGGGCATAGAGGGACAGGAGGCTCCCAGAGACAGAACTGCGGAGAGGGAGGAGCTCACCATCACCATCCGGGTCCGCTTTGATTGCAGAGTACATCTCCTGAATTTTCTCTGGTGTCATCCACCGTCCATTTCCTAGGCGAGTCTGGGCCAGGACCTAAAGCACAAGATGGTCCCTCAGTGGGGTGGCCCTGGTGATGGAGAGCCACCAGAGCACAGACAGCCCCCTAGTCCTTGCTGTAGGGCTAAAGTTTCAGGTGACTGGGCATGGGCAAGGACTAGGACAGGCCTAAGGTCCCTGAGCCGAAGTGGGGGTCGTTAGGTCCAGTGGCACTATAGGGGAGAAGGCCAGGAAGCTAGTCATGCGCACTCTCCACCTGCTGGGAGCGCTGTCCGCTGGTTGGAGGAGACAATGAAGGACAAGCCCATGTCCTACTCGGACACCCAAGGTGAGGTCGGGGAGACCAAGGCCTAGGTGTGAAGAGCAAAGAGGCACCAGGGGGAGGCTTGGCCAGGGCATGAGCACTGGACCAGGCTCAGGGGGGCGCTCTGTATAGGCAAGGGAACCCACATCCCACCAAGACCTCTCCCAGAAGCCCGGGTGTGAGGGGCGTGCGGAGGGATATGCAGACTCCTAGCCACCTCAGCTGCCAACTCCACCTTGAATTCCGTGGGGCTCCCAGCCATGGCCACCAGGAATCCAGACCCAGGTGGCACAACACCTGGGAACTGTAGTAATAAATGCCATCACCCCCAGGTGGATTCTCCCACTATTCTCTGGTGTTCACAGGGCAGCAAGGAACTATTTGGGGAAGAAAGGTGGACCCTGAGCCTGGGCATGCCCAAGCTGATATGAGGTGGCATCTAACTCTTGGAGCCAGGGCTGAGCAGGACAAGTGATCTGGCCACTAGAAAGACAACTGTGGGCACTCTTCACCCTACGCCCCTCCCTTGTGCCTGCTCCAGGCCCTAGGATCTTGACCTCACGGAGCTGCAGGCGACCATCACGGTTCTGGTCCAGCAGCCGGAAGAGGTCCAGCTGGCTGACCTGCATCGTGCCCATTGCCTCTTCGTACTCTTCAGTGGGCAGGATCTGGCTGCGCTGTAACCCCTTCATCTGTGCCAGGTGGATGATCAGCCGACACTCCTCACCACTCAGGAAGCCAGGGATTTCTGCCAGAAGAGGAGGTGGGCAAGTCCAAAGATTGAGCCGGGGCACAAATGCACCCAGTACCTTCCTCTCCACGGGGTCCTTGAGGTGCTCCCTGTACTGTGGTAGTCACCAGGTCAGGAGGACTTCACACACCCCTTTACATCAGCGCTGGACACTGACCCCAAGGTCAAGTTATCCTGCAAATTTGGCCAGTGCTGGGGATGTGGGGGACTCTCTCTTTGATGCTGAGAGCACATATTTTCCAGGGGAGCCCTGGGAGGCAAGCCAGAGCTGAGCTGGGCATGCGCTAACCCACTTCGAAGTGGGACCGAAGGCCAAAGAGTGAACTTGAAGTGCAGATGGTTGACCTCTATTTCTTACTTGGTATATATTTAAAAAGTGGAGGGATAGATGCCAAGTTGCCCAGAACAGGGGGGTCAGTGGGAGTCACTTAGGTTTTTGGCAGATGCTCTGAGAAAATGCCCCAGGCATCCTTTGCTTTGGGAACAAGTATACACTGGATGCCTGCTCCGTGCCTCCGAGCCCCTGAGTAAAGGCCAGTCAGGTCCAGGCTTGGCCCCAGTGGCCGGATCCCCTGCACCAGCCCCACAGCAGCTTGGTGGAGCTGGAACGTGGGCCTCACACCTGGGGACCCCCATCTCAGTGGCCCCGGTCACTTCCGGAACAGGAGTCTGAGCCCCGTTTCCCTTTTTCCTGGGAGAGAGGACTTCCTTAAACATGGGGACAAGAAGCCCACAAAAGGAACTGGCTGGAGGGAGGGCCACGCCGCCACCAGGACCCCTCAGACTGCAGAGTGGACTGCCACTTTTCTGGGTTATACTCCCAGCATGAGGTTCCAGTCATGCCCAAGAGGGAGGGCAACGGCCACTCAGCCAGGACCGGAGCGGTTAGAGTATCGCAACAGATTACACTTAGGTAGCGCAGACTCTGTGTCTTGTCCTAAGCATGACATCAAGTCCTTAATCTGTACACTCATCCTAGAAACCAGGCCCCATTCATTTGTCCTTCCTATCCACGAGGAACCCCAAGCACAGAAACATCAGCAAATGGCTCAAGGCCCCCCTTGAAGGGGTTCACCCACAACAGCCATCTGTCTCAGAAAAGGGAAAGCGGGAGTGGCTGTGGTACTCCAGAATCCATACTCACAACCAGATTCAGCTCCCATGGGTAGGTGACCCAGATGTGATGACATGAACACAGGACAAAGGCCCCCACTCCTGGCCTATATGACCTCCCCCTTACTCCAACCCAGCAAACCCAGAAAGGGTATGAGCCATCCACTGGGGGGCAGCGCTGCTGGACAATGACTTAGAGCAAATTGCTAATGAACAGACTTAACTCCTGACAGCTTAAACGATAAACAAGAAAAAGAAAAGAAAGCACATTTTCTTCAGTTTATTTGGTGCCAATAATCCACAGGCCCAAAGGAGATGCCACCAACCTCTACAGTCCCCTGCCGTGTGCTAATCAAATGCAAATGGCCCAGGCCAGCTCCCTGGGGCCTAAACAGGGGGGTCTGAGCACCTAGGAGCTGGGCACACATTAGCCCCTGGGATGTGGGTACAGCCCTATAAAGCCATCAACCTCAACCCAATAAGGTCAAGGCAGAGAAAGCAGGTGATGGCTCAAGGGCTGTGGCTGCTGGTGGCACTGCTGGTATTGTGTTGGCGGGGCAGGGGCTCCCTGGGGACCCATGTGGTGCATATCCATTTCCCCAGCCATGGCAGTGTCACGACATTGGCTACACAGAGATGCGACTGCCTAACTTGCTGGACCACAACAGCGGCTGAGGCCATCCAGCAGTCAGTCCGCTGGCTGCCCCTGCTGGCCGGGGAGTGCCACCCAGATGCCCGCCTTTTCCTCTGCTCCCTCTTTGCCCTGGTGTGCCTCGACAGGTAGGGCAGGGGCTTCAGATGAGGGGGGCAGGGGAGGGCTCTTTTCAGCCAGGGCCTGTACTAGCAGCTCTTCGCTAACCATTGCTGGGTGCCCCTTTGTGCTGGGAGATGGCAGGGGTGAGGAGGAAGATGAAGGATTTGTCAGGGTGTTCCTGGCAGAGGGGAGCAGGTGCCCATGGGACAAGGAGACACAGGCAGGGGATCACCTATGGTGAACACCTTTGGTCTGGAACCACAAATCATCAAGGGCTCCTGAATGTCAAGGTAGGCAAGTGGGCAGGCTGCTTTAGCCAGAGGGCTAGGAGCCCCATCTCCAGTGAAATGTGCAAACTCTGTCTGCCCAGGGGGTCCCAGCAAGACACGGAGCCCCGGCTCACGGGTGGCCTTTTCTTCCAGAGATCGCGAGGCCAACCAACCCCTCTTCCCCAGCCTAACCTATCCCGTGAACAGTTCCCTCAGGTTCTTTGCTGAGCGAGGGCCCGTGCCAAAGCCTCAGGGTGACCATGCCAGAGCAGCAAGACTGGGCTCTTTCAGAACCCAAGGATGGGGCCTCTGCACTCTTTGCCAACCCCAGCCCTGGCCAGAAGCTGCACGGTCTGCAGGCCTTTCAGGTCAAGAGGGTGGGCCCTGCTCTCTCCCTCCAAGATGGGAGCGAAGGCCGAGTGCAGGGCCCCTCCCACACTCACCTCCCAGGCTCGGAGCTGGAGGGGGAGGGGCGCTGGAAAGGGGAAAGCAGCCTGGACTACCCGAGGACGGGTGGGGGATGGGAGACAGAAGCGCTGGGAGTGAGGATGTAGGGCTGAGGTTCCAGCAAGCAGAAAGCCGGGGCGCAGGTCTGTTGCTAGGTGACCAGGCGTCGTTGCCCAGCAACCGCGGAATTACTGGCCATGCCTCAGCGCTCGATTACCTAGAAGGTACAGCATGGAGTCCAGGAACCCTGGTCCTGGGCGACCAGCCGCCTTCCCCGCAGGGTCATCTACCCGTGCCGTAGGCTGTGCGAGGTCGTGCAGGCCAGCTGCGCGCCCATCATGACCTGCTACGGCTACCACTGGCCAGCCATCCTGCGCTGTGGACGCTTCCCCTCCGGCCAGGACCTCTGCGTGGCGGCCATCTCCAACGGCTCCCGCCCGGGACGCCCACGTGAGTCTGTGCACAGCTTCTAGGCTGGTTTTACCCTCCCTCGGCCGCAAAGGCAGGGCTCCACCCTTTCTAATCACTCCCTGCGGAAATCAGGTAAATGGATCTCTCTAGTGGGAAAGAAAAGGGTTCACCCACAACAGCCATCTGTCTCGGAAAAGGGAAAGCGGGAGGGGCCCGGGGCTAATGGTCCACCTCCCCCACCTGCGGCCTAATGGGAGCCTCCCTCCATCTCTCCCCGCAGTGCCCCGAGCCAGCTGCAGGGACTGCGAGTTGCAGGAAGCCGGGTCCGCCACGGAAGTCCTGGACACACTTTGCGCCAGCGACTTTGGTGAGCCCCTAGCGTTCAACTGGCCTTGACACACCTTACAAGTGCCTTCATTCCAGCTCCTGGCTTGGCGCTAAGACAAATGAAAGGGGGATACCCAAATGCTATGCCCGGTTAGAGCTAAAAACGAAATTCCTTTAATGAGCATGAGACATCGCTAAAACAACAAAACAAACATCAGCTAAAGAGGGTGGGATCTGGGAGGACAGCCCTTCTCCAGGACCCGGATTCCTAGGGCACAGCATTAGACTAGACAGTTCACCAGATGGAAGGGATGGGGGAGGGGATACTCCCAGAGGTCCCGCTCATCATCCTGCCCCTCTGATCCCATTCAGCAGTGAAGGTGAGGCTCTCCCTGCCCAACCCGTCATCCTCCGGCCCTTCAGACTTCGACCTGGGCTCACAGCTAGAGGTGCTGAAGGCAGGCCCACTGCCCCCTGTGGAGCGGGCACCCATCCTGCGATGCTGGCTGCAGCAAGATGCTACATGTGTGCACAGCCTCCTGTGAGGAAGGCATGCTGGGACCTACTTGCTGAGTGGGGAGGTGCAGGGCCACCGGCTGCTGGTAACCATGGCCTATACTTGGAGCCGGGGCCACCGAAATCTGCAGCTGGCCATGAGCAGATGGCACCATCACCAGTGCCCAGAATAGGGGTTAACCCAAGAAAGGAGAGCCTGGGACTTCGTAGCCACAGCCTCTGTGGTGGCCACACAAACCCTGTGCTCCCCTGGACACACATAAAACCATCTTTCTGCTACCCTCATTGATACCTGCTGATCAGAGTCCAGAGAAGCTCCGAGGCTCACCCACGAATGGCTGGGCAGAAGCCTACTTCCATGGTCACGGCTAGGGGGTCCTTTCTGAGCTGGTAGTGCTCTGCCCAGACAAAAGGCAGGCCAGCTCCCCGGCAGCCATGTGCACTGGGCAGGCAAGGCCACCTTTTTGTGCTTCCTAGGTCTGTGATGACAGCCTGCCCAATGCCCTGCTGCTGCCCACAAGCCCCAGCACCCCAAGCTGAGCCTCAGGGCAGGCACAAGCCTTGGGCTGTGCTTGCCCTGGGCCTGATGCTGCCTGTCAAGCCCCAGAGAGACTCAGCTGTACCTGCCTGACCTTTACTGGGTTGAGTTCTGCCAAGCAGCAGGCCTGTGGAACAGCAGGGGGCGGGGAGGGGTCCATGCAGAAAACTGCTTGAAACTGCTTACAGACCTCAACTCATATGCACACTAAAATTCCTTCCCTACTTCTGGGCCTCCAGTATTTGTTGAGAGCAAAGTGGTCTTAAGTGGCTGCTTGATCGTTTTCTTAAGCTGAAAATGAATAAATTTGGAAATCTTATGATAAAGCACTCATGATTTTAAAATAAAATTGTTTTGTGTACTGCTGTCGATCACTCATTTACTTTAAGTAGTTAAGAAAAAATGGATTAAAACTCTCGCTGACCCACTGGAAGTGCCCCTTACTGCTCTTGAAGAGGGTGCATCAGGAGGCAGCTGTCCAGGGTGGTGGTAGAGGCTGCTCTGAGCACGCAGGCAGGTGCTGGACTAGTGGGTGCTCAGGAAACCCTGCCAGCTAACCACTATTATCAATAGTAGACAGGACTCTGGCTGCTGGACCCATGGCCAGAACAAATCAGGCCTCCCATACATGCAGCTCCCTTTAGGGTCAGAGGCACAAATGACACCAATAAATACAGGGGACAGTTTCCAATGATACTAGGTGCTAAGAGAAAACCAACCAGGCTGATCCAACCGAGAACCCGTGAATCACTTAAGACCAGTTTGAGGTCAAGAGAGGTCTCAGAGGAGGGGATGTCTGAGCAGAGGCCTGGTGAGCTGAGGGCCCCCTCTGTTGGCAGAGCTAGGTCTGAGCCTTCTGGTGGAGGAAACAGCACATACAAAGGCCCCGAGGCAGCAATGAACTTGGTGTTTGAGCAGGGAGTGAGTGAGGGAGTGGCAGGAGATGCGGTCTGAGAGGTGAGGGGGACTGGGGGTGAGATAAGTGATGAGGGTCTCATCCGTATTTAGAAATACAAGAATGAGGCGAGGGGGTGGGGGGTGGGGTGGGGGTGGGGTGGAGGAAGCAAGCAAGTGAAAGAAAGAGATGTTCCCAGAGAGACGACAGTGACTCGGAACTGCAGTCTCTCCCTTCTGAACTGAACAGGACTAAGCCCTCAGCTGACCTCCGGTGCTCCGAATCCTTGGGAAGTGCCTACCAGTCAAGCAGGTATTTCTCAGGAACTCAGGTTGGGACCTTTTGTAGCCCAGGTCCCACTTGTCAAATGTCTCTAGTTACGAGGGTGGGAACAGGACCTATTTTGCCAAGGGAGAGACTGGAGGTTGCATGGGATCCTCCCTGGGAAGTGGTGGGGTTCTCCTCCATGGACATGGAGGCACCCTGGGTAGAACCCAGGCCCCTTGTCCCAGCTTACATCCTGAACACCTATCCCTTGAGCCCTGGCATCTTGGGCCCCTGAGGCTGGCAGGTCACAGGTTTGGAGCCAAGAGCAGAAGGACAGAGGTGGCAGAGCCCACAGCAGGCCCACTCTCCTTGGGCCCCACCTGCTCCTTTACGGTGACAGAGGACAGACACTGCCCCTCCTTGGGGTGAGGCTTGCCCCTGGGCATTCATCCAACACCACCTCCCTGGCTTTCCCTCTCTCACAACTGGACGTCTTAGAATCACTGATCTTGGCTTCATTAGTCTCATCTCATTTCACCAAGCAGCAAGGTTCAGGGCTTTCTGGGTAAAACCTGGACATCTTCCACTAACAGACTCAAAGGTAATGTAAGAGTCTGGAGGAAATGAGGACCCCAACCAGAAAGTTCTCGCTGCAGCTGCCCAGTTCTCCCAATTGTGCCCTTGGTAATTTGCAGAAATAGAGACCCATCTATCTGATGGTTGAACCAGAGCCGGTTTACCTTTGCCAGATCTCTTCTGCTTCCTTTAATTTACTTTTGGTGACTTTGGGTCTGGGTTTCGCATTCTCTGCTTTGTAGGACTTTGATGCAACAAGCAGCATGTTAAGGGGTTAGGGTTAACTCACTTAATCTAACATAAATCTGAAATAAGTATATACAGGTCTCAAGAAGGCTGAGGAGAGAAAGCACACCTCCTTCAGATGAGTCTGGTCACGGCAGTGTAGAGGTGATAGTATGAGTTCTGTACCCCTGGACTGGATCGCCTTTTCCCGACAGCCACCTGGCTTGGGCCCACAGTTCCTATAGGTCTTTGCTCAAATGCCTGCCTCGGGGAGCCCCACCCTGGCAACCCTATTAAGAGTTTCAACTTCACTTGAAATTCTGCCTTACCTGTCTGTGATCACTTGTCACCATCTGACACACAATGTATATTCATTTACTAGTTTATTTATGGTCTGTCTCCTCATTTGAATGTCAACTTCAGGTGTTTGGGTTTTTTTCCTGTTTTGTTCATTGCTGTGTTCCCAGTACCTAAAATAGTGCTTGGCACAGACTTCGACATTATGCAATAGTAACCGCCACCACCCACCTTATAGGGTCCTTCCTGCAACAGGACTGACATCATAACCTATTTCCCCTCAGACAGCATGTACGTGAAACCATTCTCACGGCTCTAGGTATTATCCCTGACCAGGCCCCTCCGCTCCAGGTCTAATGAAATGTGCTCAGATGTTCTGCTGTGGTCCCCAGCCCCTTCCTTAAATCCCCCTATGCATTCCATCCTCCAGCAGCTAAAAATGGCCTGGGTCTGCAGATAAGTGTGTCACTGAGGCTGGGTACCCAGGGCTGGGATGGGCAAACCTATCCTGCAAAAGATCATGTGTTTGGGAGCCCCCAACTTGTTGACACTGGTGGTCTTTGAAGGACTTCAGAGTCTTCATGGCTAGCACGCTGGCTTTAGAGCGCAGGCCTGAGAGGCAGGCTACTTGGGTTCTCATCCTAGCTTCACCTCTGAACTAGCTGTATGAGCCTGGCCAAGTGACTGCAGCAATCTGTGCCTCAATTTCTAACCCACTAGCCTGAGGGCGGGGGGTCTACATCCACCTCATAGACGGGTTGCAAGAATTAAAGGAAATGATCACATGAAGCCTAGCATGTAACAAGAGCTTAGAAAATGTGAGCTATGATGCTGGTTCCACATGAGGACACCTGGGAGGGAAGGCTTTGCCTCCTGTGGCTGAACACAGAACTCCATCCTGAGAAGAATCTGAGTGCTGGTCACAACGACTGGTGCCCCCCTGGGGCCGGTTTTGGGGGCACCGGTTTATCCACAGTCGGACAGCCTGTTTTTCATCAACCCACAGGGCCCACTCTGGGAGTGCAACTCCTCCTCAGAGGCCTGAGATCAGCTAGGAGCAGTTATCAGTCTCTCTCACCCTCCCCCCATTCTAGAATGTGACAGAATTAATGGTGACAAGGAGTATCCAAAGACAGTTTCTGTGAAATGTTGAGACACTAGCTTCAGGGTCACGTTGCTCAGCCCTGCGGTGGAAGGATCAGCTGCAGAGAATAGGTGTCAGAGAGGGGAATGTGGAAAGGTCACCCTGCAATCTATTATGGAGGTGGGGCGGGACACTTTGAGAAACCTCAGGATGGAAAAAAAAGGTACTTGGAAGCAGCCATTTTCAAAACAAAAGTCACGTGGTCAAAATGTGCCTCAGGGCGGCCACCGCGCAGCAGCCCCAGGCCCTTTCCCGAGCGCCCAGCGGACTTACCGAAGAGCAGCGGCTTGAGGCTGAGAGTTCGGATGAAGTGATCCCTGTCGGCGACCAGCTGGACCTTCCGCTCGTGTCCCACCTAAGGGAAAGGGGCACAGTGAGCAGCTCAGGCGCCAGGCCGCGCCGTCGGAGGCGGGAAGAGGCTCCCCAGCCGGGGCGAGAGGGAGATGCGCGCCAGGAACTCAGGGAGCAGCGGGGAGGCTTGGACTGGGCGCCCTGGGCCCGGATCGCGGCGAGGCGGGGCAACCTCACCTTGATGCCCTCCAGCCGAGTGAGGGGAGCCAAGGCTGGCGCGGGCCCGGGGCCCGGGGCGCGGCGCTGGGGCCCGGCGTCGCTGCTCTCGTCGCCGTTGCTGTAGTGTACGAAGAGCAGCAGCGCCAGCACGTTGCCCAGGTACAGGTGCACGAACACCATCAGCACCAGGAAGTAGGCGCGAGAGCAGATGCCGCGGGGCTTGCACAGCGGCCGGACCGGTGCGTCCTCGCAGTCGCCCAGCCCGGCCGCTGCCCCGGCCGGGTCATGCTCGGGCGGCACCCACTGCGGACTCGCAGCCTCAGGCCTCGGGCCCGCCGCCGCCGCCGCCATGGCGCCCAGGTCGCGCGCGCGCCCAGGGGAGGGGCCGTGGGGATGCCCGCGCCGTGCCGCGCCGCCGCCCGGACAACCACTGCCGGGCCCGCGCGCGCCGCGGTCACCAGGCGACGGCGCTTGGGGATGCTGCGCCCGCCAGCCGGGAGCCGCCCGCGTGCGCGCCGCGCGCCTTCTCCCTGCGCGGTGGACCCCGGCCCACCCTGGAGTTTCTCTTCCCGCACGCGGTTGTCGTCAAGCGGAGATGCGCACCCCCCAGGGCAGAAGCCGACCTCCCAAATGTAGATGCGGGCAAGAGCAGCACCATTCAAGGAAACCCCTGTGGAAGTTTCTCCGTTTTCCGGCTAAGACGCACTTCCCTCCTCCCGGAAAAGAATGGTCTACATATTCTCGCTCCCAGGAGTGGGGTGGCAGCAAGGAGGAGGCGATGCCAAAAGATGACTCAATACTGCGGCGGTTCGGGGGCGCCGCGGATGCGCACGTGACGGGGTAGGACCCAGGGCTTTCGGCACTTGACACTCGCCAGAGTAGACCAAGAACGCCTTGGAGGTGCGCTCTGCAGTCAGTCCGGACCTCCCAGGGAGGCCTGCAGGAGTCAGGCTTGGGAAGAAACCGCCCGATGTGCGGGGTCGCACGGAGAGGGCTTCCTGGAGGGGCCCGGGCACTAGGAAGGCCAGACCCCTCACGGTAACCCGCAGGAAGGCAGCAGGTGTACAGAAACACTCCTCGCCTCAAAGCTGGCCCATAGGAGGGAGAAGGCGGCTTTTCTGTACTGAGACACCATCGCCTCTGTGGAAAATTTAACTCAGATTATTACCAAATGCGGAGGTAGGAGGACATAGCAGTAACCAAATGCCAAAGCCTGGGCATTTGGGGGCTCCCTGCTCTTCTAGGGCCGGGTTATCCTCAGGCAGAGAGGCACATGCCCCCCAAGGGAGAAGTTGACCCCCAGGTGAACATGCAGGCAAGAACACCACCACCGAAGCGGGTCCCACTGGTGGTTTCTCCTTATCGATTAAGACACCCTTCCCTTCCCACTTCCTCCCAGAAAAGAGAGTCTGCATTTTCTGGTCTCAGTAGGACAGGCCAGGGGTTCCAAGTGTAGGACCACCCTCTTCTCTGGGAGGTTCTACACACAATGGCGGGTTTCACCAGTGGGTGCATCCGCTCATCCAGCCACCCTCAGGGACCATCTCCTCAGTCTGCTTAGAATACCACAGATAAACACTGTCCAACAAAGGAGAGGTTCTGGATGTTTCCAAGGGGGGACGGGGGAGGAGATGGCAAGAGGTGGGAGCTATTGTGGCTCAGCCAGAGCTGGGATGTTGACCAAACACCACTAGTGATCCAGCGTGGTGCTGCAGGAGTGCGAACTGACAGCTCTGCGGGCAACCAGGCAGCCTGGGTTCCCCCCGCATGCACGCAAAGACAGGCAGTGAGGATCTGGCCCTTCTTGAAATCGATTCCAAAAGAAATAGGATGGCTGCAAAAGAAATGTTTCTGATTTAAATAGATTAAAATTCTATTACCAATTTAGAAGTTTCCAAATTTCCTGCAGCGTGTCTTTAATCCACTCTAGTTAGGTCAGAAGTCTCTCAATTTAATTTTTAATTATAATAAACAATTTTTTTCAAAATCATATGAATCCCCTAAGTTCTTAAATATGATAAATACCAAGAGTCACAATTTTACCAAGGATATCATGGTTTTCTGGTACCCAGGAATGGATGTTGAGACCATTTCCTTTAACCTTTTAATACCTATGATTAGGTCACCAGGAAATCCCCATGTTCCTATATTCCTGATCTCATTCTCCTACATTTCTATTACCTGTATCCAGTCCAGTTACGTCTAGTGCCAGGCACGGCTCCTTCTGTCAGCTCATCACCAGACAACAGAAGGCAAGCGGGGTGAGGGGAGGTGCTGCCTCACCCAATTCTGCTCCACCTGCTGTTGGCTGTGAGAATTTCACACATCATTATAATTTCTTGGCCTTTTAAAACCTATGGCCCTTTTGATACCAAAACCTCTCAGTCAGGCTGGCTCGCTTTGTAGAGGTGCCAGTCCCACTTCAATCACTGATGGCCAAATATGGGCCTGTGCTGTGTTGTTACAAAAATTGGACTTACTGTCCAGTTTCTAACAGTGAATGTTTTGCAATTTGCTAGCAGTGACCTTGGGCAAATTACTTTGCAGCATTAACAGCTATGTAATATGGACTTCGACAGCATCTTCACAGGGCTGATGTGAGAACTAATTGGTATGTGCCCAGTCCATCCTTAGTGATTTTCTTCTGGGGACAGGAATTGGTTTAACAAACCAAGATCAATGGCTATGACCTCGGTGCCCATTACAGAGCCTAGTCCGTAGGCAATGCTCGGATTGTTGCATGACCCCTGGGGGACCATGTGGGAAAATCCTTACTCTAGACTGCTAGAATGTGCCATCTTCTCTTGTTCTTTTTTGGTATGACCAAGGCCACAGTACCCTACCCACTGATCGGCAGAAGTGGCCCCTGATCTTGCTGCCTCAGTGAAAACATTCACTAATGACCAATTCCATCTGTGTCCATGTTCTGGAGGCTCCCAGGGGGTGGACTCCATGTATCTTTCACACACCATTGTATGCCTGGGTGCCAATGATGGGGCTTGGCACTCTAAGGTCCAAAGAGGAGCGGTTGTGTTCAGACTGGTAGCATCCGGGGCCTCTGGCTTTGGCTGCTTTGTGCATGCTGCCCACAGCTCTGCAGCCTTCACCCTGGAGCTTTCACTTAGATTGCTACCACCACTCCTGACACCCCAAATGAACCCTCACAATCAGGACCCAGATTCCATTTCCTGTCCTCAACCCTTGGGCCTAAACTCCAAACACTTGAGTCTGCTCTTTATAACCCAGGTCCCCTGTGAAGACATGATTCCCTCTGCCATAGTCCATGGCATTATGCCCCCACATATGCTTTGGAGAGACTCAGGGGCCTTCCGAATAAGGGGCTCAAGGCCTTCAGCAGGGGCTGCAGGGCATTTGAATCTCTACCCTACCACAATGGAGAGATCCGACTGTGGTGGGGAAGGGTTTGGCCTGTACCCAGGGAGGGAGAGGAGAGCCCAAGCTGCTAGGATATTGTTATCTGGACTCACAGATTTTTTTCAAAGGTCCACAGGACCAGGATCGGGACAGGTAGGACACCATGCAATCCACTTGCTCTTTTACAGGTGCCCTCTCAAGGCAGAGCAGAGTCAGGCTGGTGGGGCCTTCCAGCCCTCTGGGGAGGGGTCCGACCAACGGGAAGGGCCCCCATTTGGTGCTCAGTGGCCACAACCCCTTGGGGCGTTAGCTCAGGAGGCTACTTGGATCCTTCAAAGACAAGACACATATTTTTATAATCAGAAACTTTCAGTTTATTTTGAATAAACTACTCAATTTTGAGCAGATGACATTACCTCAACTTTTTCTTTGAAGAAAACAAAGATATATGGTAAATTCATGAAAACACAGTGCCTTTATTTTTCTATCCTTTGTAGGGCAGAAAAGTTCTGTCTGACCTTTCCCATTTAGGACAACCACTGGGGGCACAGCAGGAAGCTCTCCACAGGTCACGGGCTACGGGTCATGGTCTGGGCACAGAACCCCCTACAGTGCCAATGGCTGGGGCCACAGCTCGGATGCAAGTGTATCACACTGTAGCTGTGCAGTCCAAAAAATGCCCAGAGATGCCCAGGTGTGACTTAAGGTACAGAGCTGCTACTCGGTCCTGGGCCATGGCGGCAACACAGAAAGGTGAGAGGTAAGATGCCAGGATCTTCCATGTGCCGACACAGCGTTCACACCCCGCCCCTCGGAACCGCGGCCGGCACTCCCCTTGTTCAGTGGGCTCCTACTGGCCAGTTCTGGTTCATTTGCTACACTTCTAACCTGTTCCCCGACTCTACCCCATCACTGTCCCTCCCCTGCAAGAGATGAGAGGAAGACACAAAACCTGAGTGGGGAGAAAGGGAGCCTGCAGCTAGCCATGTACCCATGACTCCAAGAGTCACAGATGTCCTGTCTTCAAGAGCGATTCAGTTACCAGCTTACACGGTACCTGGGAAATTGCTGACCAAGATGAAAATGTTTGAATATCAAAGAATTTCCGACACAGCATTCACACATCTCCCAAGCAACAATTCCAGGAGATCAAGGAGGCCCTGTCAGTACAGACAGCTCTGCCAGTCTCAAAGTGGAGGCAGTCAACAAATTTGCCACAGAAACCCCTGGACTCACAGATTTTTTTCAAAGGTCCACAGGACCAGGATTGGGACAGGTAGGACACCATGCAATCCACTTGCTCTTTTGCGCTCGACTATGTAAGGACTGGCCCTCCCCTCTGGCCAGCCCTTCCTAGTGCGGGAGCTGGGACCGCAAACCAAAGACCCTCCAGGTCTTAGACTCCCAGGCCCTGGAGGTGGTGTCCTCAAAAACCTGAAATCACGTGTGTGGGGGAGGAGCACCCAAGCCCCAGAGCAGCCGCTGGACACACTCCAGGTAACGTGAAAACAACACGTGCAAACAAAGCCCCTGAGCCAGGAAGACCAGTGCCCTGGGAGGGCCATGCTGAACTCCGACCCTGAGGTTCACCAGAGGGGAGCGTAACAGGGCAGTGTCAGGTATGGCTGTGTGTGACCTGGTCAGTTATATCGCTGGAACACTGGCACAAAAGGGACCAAGGTAAACAAATTTATTTTGGGGACAATTCCCTTTGAAAGTAGATCTCTATCTTTAGGAGACAAAAGGAAATGCTGGGCTGAACTCCTGTCCCCTGGTCTGGAGGGCCACAAGCTCACCTACACTCTGCTGTGGGCTCTGGCTTCGGTAGCCAGACCTAGGTGAGCCTCACCTTCAAGAACAGCGATGAACCCACAGATGCGCAGTGCCATCAGAGATGATCAGACACCCCGTGGCAAGACCCTGTTCTGTACTGTCTCCTCAATGCCAAGGTAAGGCAAGTGCACCTGATCACAAAAGGTTCCACAAGGACCAGGCAGGGGGCACCATGCCCATCACACAGGCCAACTCAACTCCCCACCATCTGCCACCCACGCTCTTTCCTTGGGACTCTAGCTGTGGCCAAACACCATGTGAATCTGGAGAGCAGAGACCCCCTGGGGCTCTCATGCAGTAGACACTCAGAAGCGGGGTGGCAGGCAGCATGTCACATTCTAAGTAAAAGAGCTAGAGGGTAAAACACTCCAATGCCAATTTATTTTTTTAAAAGGGTCTGTGTAATTCTAAGGTTGGTTTGCCTTTTTTTGGTATAATTGTACAACCTTTGAAAATTACATACGTTGTAATGATCTAATACTATTAATAGTCATTCAGAAAAAACTTTTTCTCCCTCCCAACAACCATCCAGGGGGGAATTAAAAGTCCTGAAAAGAGGCCAATTCAACATGGCCTCTTTCATAGTAGAAACGAAAAGCGAAAAGATGAGAGGAAAACAGAAACTGACTAAGAGGTGTGTGGCCAGTGTCTCTCGGGAGTGGGGTCCTGGCTGTTGCCTGGGGTCGTGAGAGGCAGAGAGCCTGCAGCATGCAGCACGGCAGCCGGGAGACCTCGCAGCCACATGTTCCTCACTCCGGCACGCCCGTGTCCCAGCCTAGGTGTCGTGGAAATCCTTCAGCAGGGTTCTCCTCCGCTGCTCTGCTATGTGCATCTGGTTTTCTAAGTCCTGCAGCAGGGAAGCAAGATGGGTGCTCGCATGGCCCAGCCCTGTGAGCGAGGAGCGGCCAAAGCCACGCCCGCAGTGTCAGGGGCTCAGAGGAGTCAAAAGCAAGGCCCGTCCCCCGCTTCTCAGCAGCAGCTTCCAGTCCACGTAACGACCCCGTCACATGTTAATGCCAGTCCCGTCGCCTGCAAGAGGGTCCAAGAGGCCAGCAGGCACTTACCCCTCGGTCGTAGCTGTCCGCACGCTCCACTTTCCATGACAGGTTTTCGATCTCAGCCTCTAGTTGAGCCTGCTGGTATTCAAACTGTATGGGCAGAGCAGGAGGGTCAAAAGGAGAAGGGGCCGTAGCTGGGGCAGGGCCTGCAGATGGAGGGGCAGACGCAGCACCTCAGGCTCGCATGAGCTACGACAACCCCAAGGCTGTCCTCGGGGAGCAGTGTTAACTGCTGTACCCAGAGACAGAACCCAATCGAAAGACGACCCCAACAGTACAGCCCAAGGGCAAGGCCACGCTCACTCTCCACCCACATAGGGCAAGAATTTAAGCGGCTGAAGAGAATGCTCCCAACATATACGGGGAAACAGCTGCTGTAAAAACAAGTCAAAATGGATATTCTCAGACACTGTGCTCCCTGAAAACTTCATTTCTTTCAGCCCTTCTGCAAGTCAGGTCTTCAAAATAATTAAAACATCTGACTTAGTAACTATACATGTAAGCTTTATGCACAAAAGGTTCTTCAAGGTCTTATTTGTTTACATTTATTGGGGTGACACTGGTTAATAAAATTATATAGGTTTCAAGTGTATCAATGTCTTACTTATGTAACAGTAAAAAGTAAACAATGCCCCCAATCATGGTATGCCCATATAATGGAACCTTTATGCAACTATTAAAAAATGGTATTTACCAGCCTGATAAATGAAAACTGCAAAAATAAACTGCTATAAAAGAAAGTGATGTGTGTGATGTGTGTGTGATGTGTGTGTGTGTGTGTGTGTGTATGTGTAACCTAGATTATATAAAAACTATTTTTAAAAGGCTGGAAAATGTTAACAGTGGTCATTTCTTTCTAGTGGGAATATAGATGATGTAAATGTTTATGTTTTTCAACATTTAAGCAAATGTGAATTACTTTATAATGGGGCGGGGGTGACAATTCCTAAGATGAAGAATTAAACAAAGATGTAAAAAGTCCACTCTCATTTAGGGACATGCATGCTGGTTATCCTCTCAAAGCATGGACACCGCCCTCCCAAGTGGCCACAGACCTTTTCAGGAAGTTGCCCTATAAAATGGCCACGTTCAGGGGCTTCTTCGGTATAACTGCCTTATAATTACACAAATGCCAGCCCCTGAGACCTATTTTGGAGATGCCTAGGAGAGATAAAATTTCATAACCGACAGTTTTGATCTCGCCCTCCCAGGAACCAGAACACCTCTGAAGGTAAGAGGGCAGAAGAGAGGGACTGCCTCGCCTTACCAGCTTCTTCCTGGGTCCAGATTCCATGTAGTACGCATACGGGTACGTGTATTGCAGGGTGTATCGACACTGCAATAGGAGAGAAGAGAAGGTACCTGTGTCTATGATTCTAACCCACATGCATCTCAGGTGTTTATAATTCTTACTCCACCATGCAAGTTAGCCTGGCTCTACAGGTATGGGCCTGAAGGAAATGAGGCCAACCCAAATAAAGAATGAAGTGGGGGATAACATGGGGGGAAAAAAATGAAACAAAAGTGGCCACAGAACACCCACAGTTCCTTTTTTAAACTGATTATTTACCAGCAGCTGCCTCAATGGCTCTTCCCTCTTGAGTCGGACATCAGAGTCCACACATTATCTCAATAACTGTCCAAAGACAATTTCTTATTTTCCTTTGAGTGATGCATGGATGGGACAAAGAAGAAAAGGGCTCTAGCTTCCCCGCAGTTCCTTCCCTGCAGGCAGAGGCAGTGGAGCACTCCTGGAATCCCGCTGGACGCCAGCAGAGGATGGCGTCCTCAGTGGGCACCGCCCAGGCAAACGTGGACGCAGAGACCGAAGGGTGCAGGGCCGCACAGGGAGCTAAATCCCCTTGCCCCCTACAGTGATTCCCGCCCTCAGAGGTCTGGGCCTGACGGGGCCAGGTACTGGACCGGGGATCAGAAGAGTCAGGTGGTACAGACCTTGGCCAAGAGCTTGGCAGCGTTCTGTAGGTACTGCCAGTCGATCCACGTCCCCAGATTATTCATGACCCTCTCCTGAATCTTCTCATGAATCCGCTGGTACGTCTGTGCCTCCAGCTGCAAGCTCTTGTTGTGGTTTTCCCACTACAGGGTACAGAGGAAGGAGAAAGCTATAGAAGCCCTGGGAAGGTACAGAGGTCCACGCGAGAGTTCAGAATAGATACCTCAGCCGGCAGGGCGTGGCCACAGCCTCCACTAACTCATGGGGACTGTGTGTCCTTGAGAGTGCAGGAGGGGAACCTCCCCAGTGCACACTCCTCACCCTGTCCAGAGCGGCTGTCGCCCACCAGATCACTCTGCCCTCTGGGGCAGCAGAGCTCCAGCCTGAGGACTAACAGGTAACCACTGGTCTACTGTGCTTAGTTCTGTGGGCTTCTAAAGGGTCTCCTTGCAAGGAACTGCCCTCTAAATCTGACTGTTAAGATGGCACTGGGTGGAAGACTATCTGATGGTCCTTCATTGTCCTTCAATCCATCATTCAAATGGTCAGTACCGCATCCTTCCATGTCAGCCGCGGCTGCCCTATATAGAGCCCAAAAGCCCCATTTATGGAGGCACCAGCCGGGGCCTACAGAGCCCGAAAGCACCATCTATGGAGGCACCAGCCGGGGCCACGACCGGAGCGCCAGTCCCTGACTTCTGTGTGCACACACTGGGTCTGGCTACCAGTCCCCGGCAACGCCGCCCCAGTAGGCCGACTGGAAGCAGACCTTACTCATGGAGAGGCCACAGGAGAGGATACCCACCCGCTCAAAGTAGAACAAGTACTTCTTGAGGGCCTCCCTGGCTTGGGCTTGCTGGCTCTGGTTGACAATGTCGGGGTTCTCTTTGTACCGGCTGCACTCATAGTATTCACTGCCATGGGTCTTCCAGTCTCCTAGACACATCCAGCAGAAGTCTGCACAGAACAGAAAACGAGGCGTTTACGCCCTCAAGATAAGCCCACATTCCTCCAAAGGCATAGGCAAAGCAGTGGGACAGACGGTTCTGCTGGGTTAGGGATGAGGGCGTCACCTGACCAGAATTTCCCAAGGGTGCCTGTTTGCAGAGGGAATGTGCGCCTCTCATTCTGTCATACCCCACTGTCCCTGGAGCCTGTCCTTACCCATCTGAATGACAGCCTACGGATATTTTCAGTTCCATGAGCATATATGATTGTACCCTTTTAATCCAATGCAGGCAGATGTTGACTGTATAAGACCACTAGTCTGCTGTGTCAATGCCACCGTGAGAAGCAGAAGCTTGCCCGACTAAGGCCTACCTGGTCATGCAGAACACACATTCGCCCTCCTGACTACCTCCCACCCTTACAACACGTGTCTTAGGAAGATTTTGTACACGAAACTGGGAATAAAGGCCTTTTCCTTTTCTTTCTCTTTTAAAAAGCTTATTTCTATAAAACCTACAGCTACTTAATAGTTCACACCCCGCATTATGACTGCTTCCACACTGCAAAAGCAAAAAGGGAAAAATAAAGATCCCTCATGAATACTATACATCTAAACGATTTCTGTGGTCTGATGAAGGGGGCTGACCGCCACTGTCAGACGTCAGAACCTGGTCTAGATTTCGTCTCTGCCAGAGACCCGACAGTGGTGAAGCCTGTTTCCCAGGATTTACTCCTGCAAGTTGGCTCACCGACTTCCCAAAAGGGACTCCTATAAAATTTAGGAAAGCTAAAGCCAAACCCAGAGACCCAGAGATCCTTCACTTCTCTTCTCTTGAGGGCCTTCACTGAACACTAGCAACATCACTCTCCCCTTAGTGGGCTGGGCTGGGCTTTCTGTTTTAAATACCACCATAGTGCTTAGGGTTCCCCACACAGGTGGGAAAACTACACAGCGACGCCAAGGATGAGAGTTAACTCTAGGCGGCGTGGGATGAGGAGACTATGACTGGGGAGGGATGCTCAGGGAACTTCTCAGGTACTCGGAATGTGGGTGTGTTCACTCTGTATATCTTTAGATCGTACATGTGCCTTACGCATTGTTCTAAGTGACACACGTCCCTCTCACTTAAACATATACAGAAAGATAGAGTGAGATGCCACCTCTACCCTTGGTATTTTCACTTCACACTTCAGAGTCCCCTTCTAAGACCCTGCCACGTCCACTGATTACAGCGAGCTCCTGGGGAAACACAGGGATGGCACGAGACTGGCCCTTACGAAGAGAAACTTTCACGGCCTCCTGGTCAGCACCTGAGCAGCTGTATACGAGAACTATTTGGACATATTTTCTACTTGAAGGAATTTTATTTATTTTTTGATCTGGCAGGAAGGAAAGCAAAACCAACAGGTTCTATGTAACCTACTCCTGACAGATGAAGAAGGCCTGAAAGGCCAAATCAAAAACCCGTTTGGAAAGTATAAAACCTCAAAGGAAAACTATTATTTTATTATTTCCAGTAACACCATGTATAGCCTGTTTTGCTAGGTATCTGTAAGGTAGCACAGATAAGCCCCATACTACTTACCTGCCTTGGCAAAAATAAAAATAACATGCTAAAATCTTCTCGGATGGCTGAGGATCGTGGAGGTCTAAGAGTCATCCCAAACTTAACTTCTGACTACATGTGTCAGCAAGATGGCAGTGGGATTGCAAGAGGGACCAAAAAAAATCATAAATATTATATGACTCTGAGTGAGGCTGCTCTTTGTTTTGTCACATCCCTACAAAAGTACTCACTAAACAAGCGACAGAGACCCATGCACAAGAAACAGAGACTGTGCCACTGGGCCTTGAGCGCCAAGCCTGGACTCACCGTGTTTACACTTGGAGCATTGCTGTCAGAGGGAAACAGAAGAGAACATGTTAAGGGCATGCTGACCAAAGGCTCGATGTCACATATGCAAAGGGTACAGGCTTCTGCTCACCATGTGATTGCAGCCTCCATTCTTCTCAATACAGATGTTGCACTTGGGACACTGAGGAGACAGAAGGGTGCCATTAGGCTTACGCACCATCGGGCCGGTTCTAAGACAAATTACATAAAGCTCCCGGCACCCGTGCTCAGTAACTCATCGTGCGAGCACTTCTGGGGAGGAGCATCTCACTTAAATGTGGCAGGTCGCTGAGGCTGGAACAGCAATCCAAGGAAATGAGGTCAGCATATTTGGCTCTGAAACACTCCAAGCACCAGCTGAGCCCCACTAAGTCTTCTGCCATCTGTCCCTGCCACGGGCCACTCAGATTAAGCACAAGCTGAGTCAGCAGAAAGCCTGCCTGTGCAGGAGGGAGGCCAAAGCAGCACAAAAGCTGGTCTAAGTCCTGGTCAGTCTGCCCGAACTTCTGCTTCTAGATGAGGGCAAGGAAGCAGCCTCTACAGCTCGCTTGCTCACACTTCAGCGATGCCAGCACCCCCAGGAAACACTGCAGAGGCCAACCTGATGCTGTACCATGAAATGAACTTTGTTTAATGATGTCATGGCCACAGCTGTGATTTTGAGTGCATCAATTCAGCGCGTGACTGGCACAGGGTAGGGCCCTGGGTGCTGAGTCATCCAGGGCTCAAGGGGCTGCAGGCCGTGCTTTTCCATGGGAAATTTTCGAATAAGAATTGGTAGGCCTGGGCTTGCATTACAGCCTTGCTATTATTAAGTGTGGCTATCAACCACCTCCGCCTTAGGACCATTAAAGCCTGGGAGGCAGTCAATAAAACCTGATTTTCTTTTTCTAATTAGTTCTCCTAACTTTCCCAGGCATTTCAGCATTTTATTAAAATAAAGACACCAATGCATACTATAATAAACTGCTGCTAACTCTGCCAAGTCTGGGCAAGGGTCTGCAGCTTCCAGCAAGGGCCTCGGGGCCCTGGGTGTTCTGCTCTCAGATGGCAAGGCCCTGGCAGCACTGAGGAGGGCAGATCCATGACAGGTAAGATACAGTCCTTACGTCTTTAGTGTGAGCACTAATGTAGTTGGCTGTTTCAGAGTCGTCTGCACACTTCGTGAGCCATTTCCGGATTGTGGCGCAGTCTGTGGGGGCGTGATACATCTGACGACACTTGAAACTTAAAACCAGAAAAGAAAAACATTCAAATGATCATTAGGCCAGGGTGCCATGCTTTTAATTTTCCTTCTATCCAAACCAGCAGATCCTGAATTAGAGCTTTTCAGAGGGACAGTCACCTATCAAGGCCTCTGAGACCTTTTACTTACCCATGATTATACTGAAAGCTGTGTGCACTTCTCTTCAATCTAAGCCCTTCTAAGACATATTCTTGACAAACCCAAATGAAACGTTTCTGCTGTAAACATCTTGTGTGATGTCAATCCCTCCTGAAAGGATGTCAGATTCAGAATGCAGCCTCCCAGCAGGCATGGTGAGGTGCTCTGAGAAGGAGACCTCAGCTCAGACCCGAGGCAGGACCGAGATCCACTTCTGGGAACCTTGGCTTATCTCCCAGACACATGTGCACACAGGAGGCACAAATGCCAGAACTCGTGTCATCTGTAGAGGCATGACACATCTGACAATGCCTGAAACTTAAAATCAGAAAAGCAAACACTCTGACTGACACTCATTGGGCTTGACTCCCATGATTTTAATGTCCGTTTTGCCCAAGCCAATACAACTTCACGGGCAGTAAAGGCTTCAGGCAGGCAGCCTAACATGAGCCCCAGGGAAAGAAGTTCATCATGTGGGACACAAAGAATGGAGAGCAACTACATTAGCTCTTAACCTTCTGACGAGCCAGACACCCTCAACGCTGACTTGAAAGGCAGGCACATGTGCACACCGGCCACATTTTCCATGCAGTTTCTCGGAGGCCCCCCACCATGAATCTTCAAGGGAGAAGTGATCAGGGGTACAGGCCTGGACCTAAATTATGACTCTTGCCATTTCCTTGCACCTTAATTTCCTCACCTATAATGTAAGGGTAACAACAGTACCAATCGTACACAGTTGTGAAAACAAAGGTACAATAATCAGGGTAGTGCCTTTCCCCTGGTTAAGCTTCATTACACTTCGGCTAGTCCCATCACATTTACTGAATGACTGAATGGGAGCCTTGGCTCATCTCCCAGACAGATGTGCACACAGGAGGCACAAATGCCAGAAATTGTGCCATCTGCAGCGGCATGACACATCTGACAATGCTTGAAACTTAAAATTGGAAAGAAAACACTCCAACACTCATTGGGCTTGACTCCCATGATTTTAATTTCCCCAAGCAGATGTAAGCTACATTATAAATTACAGTGTTATAAAGTTAGCCAAGAAAGGACAAGATAGAGAAAAATTAAAACATCAGAGACTGCAGCTTTCAAAAATTAATATGTAAATGATCTGTGCAAGTAGGTACACACACAATCTCTGGGCCACGAGTCGGCAGCATAAACCATACCACATTCTCCATGAATCTGTGCCACTTTCTTGTCTCCAGACTGAGCATTATCGAACATCACATGAAACATGAGATGCTAGGTACAAACTCTGCCCACCTGGAGCAGAGCTGCTCTGCTGGTTCGAAAACCCTGTCTCTCGCAGCCCCACCCTCACACAGAGCAACGGCAGTGGTGCTTTGAAGGGGGCGGCGGCACCAGCCCAGGTCTGCTCAGCACCCACACTCACTCTTACCAGAAGACCTCGTTGCACCGATTGCACTGTACTCGGCGAGCTCTGGGCTCCTGTACCTGGATAACCATGGGACAGTCTGCACCGGGGCACAGCTGGAGCTGGTAATGACTCTGTGAACACACCAAGGGGAAACAATGAGGCCATCCGCTAGTCGCTGCCTCTAAATCAGCCCTCCCGGAGTGCTCAAATGCCTGCTCTTCCAGCCGATGACTTACATCAAGGGGCTATCGGAACTCAGGCCAAACGTTGTGAAGACCAGACATCAGACAGATATTGATGAAGACCTTTGACTGTTTAGTTAAACTAAGCAGCAACTCACTAGAATGATCTAAGGTTAGATTACAACATGGAATACAGAACTGCATCTGTGAGATGAAAGTGCAAAGGGCCTAGGCCTGGAAACGAACACAGCCCAATGAACTGTACATAAGATCCTGAGAGGCTCAATGACCCTCAGCCATCTACCAAAAGCAGCAAACAGCACAAGACACAAGGCATTCTGCAGCATGTGCATAAGAAGACCCACACTATTAATCAATTCAGTAAGCTTAGACATAAAAAAGATGAAAACTATGTAGCCTGGAATCACAGCAAGCCTGAAAAGGTAGCCCAGTAAAGGGGCAGGACTCCAAAATTGATCACGCTGGAATCCTGGACAAGTTTTCAAACTGCACAAGAAGCGATGCCTTTTCTCTTTGCTGAATCATGGTGAACAGAATGGAACAGCACCTCCTGAGACTTGCCTGACTTGTGTTCATCCCCTGGCATATGACAGCCTGTTTAAGCAACTGTGTATAAGGTGGAGATGACTCACCACCCTACAAGAGAAAACCAAGGCTCGAAGAGGTAAAATAATGGGGCAAAGGCTATACAGCAAAGAAGCAACAGACCTCCTGGAATTCACACGATTGTCTTTCTGACTCCAGGGCCTATATTCTACACTACCATTTTAGTGGTTTCATACATTTTTTTAAAACATGGAACTCTTTCTTCAAATGCCAGCACCCAATGGCAGCCCTAGGCTACACAGCAACTACAAGACAGAGGGCACGGCAACAGGAGCCAGTCATACCTCCACATAGTCCCTGAAGAGGTAGCGCCTGTATTTGTCTCTCAGTTCTTCGTTGGGCAACAGTGGAAACACAAAGTCCTCTGGTGTTCGAAGTGGGCAGTCCTGAGCCATGCAAGAGACTCCTGTTGAATAAAGAGAACCTGATGGACAACGGTATTGCAGAAGACAAGACTAGTTATATCTGCCCAGTGAGTTTAACTGACAAATTCAGATTCCACGGAGGAAACCCTTAAAGCAACAGAATTTATTCAAAGAAGAGAGAAATTAATATAGCTACACAGTGATGCAACTAAAATATTCTCCCAAGTTATATATACATTATAAATAGCACCACTAGAAAATATAATTTTTTAAATCTTATAGGGTTCTTGACTAACAATTTAGTTTTGGGACATTTAATATTATGTGTAGTGATCATCAACACATGAGATTTTGCAGCTACAGTTACTGTGATGCTAACCGTTTCGATATCATCAAGTCATAATATAACAAATACTCCTGGTAACTGATCATCGAATGTGATTTTTTGCTATGTTATGTAAATAGCAACGAACTCTCTAAGTGTTTCTGAATTATGGCTGCTACTTGGGGAATCAAGATAGGGTAGGCAGCTTAAAGGACAGTTCTCCCAAAAGTCCTCCCAAGAAATAGCCTGCACTCACACCAATATTTACACATATGCCTAAACAATAGCCTTAATTTTCTCACTTTGCTCAGGACTGGGGAAAACTTTGGCATTGTTCAGACTGATGTCTGAAAACCAATGGCTCTGACAATAAAAACCTCAATCAGGCTCAGAAGAAAGCACTCAGCTGATCTGAGTCCTGGAAAGGGCAGAGTCAGAAATAAATACTTCGAGCCAGACCTTTACAAATCCGCTGGCAGACTCACCCACGCCCACGCCGTCTTTGACGAGCACTGAGCAGTGCTGCTCCCAGCAGCTGCGGCAAAACTGGTGCTGACAGGCCAGAGAGAGCAGGTTTTCCTTCCGCACGAACTGCATACACACTGCGCAGTGGTGAGGGGGATGGGCTGTCGGGACCTGGGGAGAGGCAGAGCCATGTGAGTCAAAGAGCAGCCTTCGGTTCCTGGGAGGCCACGGGTGCCTCGTGTAGCTGGGTGCACGGGAGGCAGTCCTGACCCTGCAGTGAGTGAGAACTCAGCTGCAGCGTGCGGACTCCGGGAGACCCGAGTTCTGAGCAGAAAGCGTCTATCAGAAAGGCTTCCCAAAGAAGGTGGCATGTGAGCGGGGCTTGCAGCACCACCAGGACTCAGACAGGCAGAGAGAAGGCCAACGTGAGAACTTACAGCAGTGCAGAATGTCGGGCTGAGAAGCTAGGGTTTCCGAATTGCCAAGGTCTTCGGGGGTCACTCAGTCCAACTGCTTTTGGAGCCTTAGTTTCTTTTGTCAACTGCCTCCCACTCACCACAGCACAGAGCTGCCCCTCAATATGTACTACAAGTCATAAAGGTTCTTACAGGCTGAGTGTGTAAAGCTTCTAACAGCCCACGCTGAAGTGTGACTTAGCAAAGACAGTGTCTTCCCATATCCGTTATGTCTAAGATACAAAACATTACAGCTTTTACCAAGTTACAACTCTTCCTTCACACACCGAAGAGATGTTACATACAATTAATTTAGAGGGTTGAGGAAGGCTCCTACTAGGGAAGAAACTCCTCCAAGATGTGGGCAAATAACTATAAAGCTGGCACTGCAGGATCCCTGCCATGCTACACAAGGTGACAAAGACAACCTGGGATCCTGGTCAAAACCACGACCAATGGAGAAAGTCTACCACGAGTCTACATTAGGTGCTTGTTAGTTCACTAGAAATACAAAAACAATCTGAAGAAAAGAATCGTATTCCCATGTTTATCCGGTATGCTCCTGGAAATTTTCTTGTTAAGAGGCTGCAGAAGTTCTGTGGTGATCTGAGCCCAATTTTCCCTCCTGGGAGCTCTTTCGACACGGCCCTCATTCACTTAACAAATATTTGTTGAACTCCTAGACACACGAGAAATTGTTAGGCATTGTAAAATATGGTTCCTATCCTGAAAGCACTTACAGTCTGAGGGGAGAACTGAAGACATGAGTGAAACACTACAACATACATGTAAAGGTTTAAAAATATAACTAGAGGAGTTTGGAGGGGAGTGATCACAGAAGACAGGCTTTGTGAGAGACAGGGTGCATCTGAGTCTTTAAAAGTGAGTTCCATTCCCACAAGCAAAGATGGGGCCAGAGAACACCCAAGCAGAGTCCAAGAGGCATGCGGTGAGCATGGGGACACCAAGGGACTCAGCAGAACGGAGTGCAGGCTGTGTGTAAGCGCAAAGACGAAGCTGAGGCTGCAGAGGGCCCCACGACTGGCAATGATTTATTCCTCATTTTGAGGAAACTTTTCAAAATATAATGAAAATGAAAGATTTAAGCCTCTATTGGAACAAATACCTTAGGCATGTTGCACTATGAACAAACCAAGATGGCTCTCACTAGCACTGTACGACACAGCAAGAGCCATATGCATTAGGAGAAGCCTCACACAACGAGACACTCACATGTTTTGATGGATTGGGCTGAACTCGAGCCTCAACAAGCAGCTGAGCAGAATTAGACTTGTATCTACAAAACAAAAAGGAGAAATAAAGGGAATCAGGAACTGAAGACAAACATTTTTACCTCCTAAGAAAAACAGAAGAGACCAACATGTGATGTGGTCACACGAAAGTGTCTTTGTTTCTAATTACCTTGTCACAGAACCAAACTTCCTTTTACCTTAGTACTAATACTTGTTTTCTCTTTTCAGATTTTCAGCTCTTAATTGGTATGAGAATAATAACCCTGACTTGAAAGCACTGAACTGTAAAAAAATACTTATGAGGGACCACTTCTGCTTTAAATCTCTTTCTGAAAATATAGGCAAATATTTCTAAGGCTTCAAAATAGGAAAGGACATTTTAAGATACAGAAAATGCAAAGCATAAAGGAAAACTGACAATTATGCTATGGTTAAAAACTTCAGTTCATCAGGAGACACCATAAAGTAAAAAGCCAAGCTATAAACTAGAAGATAATTCAATACATATACTGGCAAAGAACTGCTCTTCAGAATTAAAAAAAAAAAAAAAAAAAAATCCTAAAAGTCCGCTTGAAAAGACAAAATAACAATTAAAATAGGCAAACAAGAGAACAAGCATTTCATAGAAGACAAAGCAGAAAGGGGCATTAAACATATGAAAAGATGCTCAATCTTCTTAATAATTAGGAACATTGAGATTAAAAACAATTAGATGTCATTTACACCCACCAGATTGTAAAACTAAATGTGACAGTACTAGGAACACTCATATACACTGGTGGGTATGTAGCATGGTACAATCACTCTGGAAGACATTTTGGCATTATCTAGTAGAGCTTTAGAAACAAATACCCTACAGTCCATTACTCACTCTCTATACTCAGTCCTACAAAACTTACACGACACTAGGATTCATGTACAGTTCTCAGAGCTGCATTATTTGTAACAGCAAAAAATCCTTCACAAATGGTTTTTTGAGGATGAATAAGATGTCATAAAATGCAACCTTGTTAGTGATTTTAAAAATTGAAAACATATAGCATGATATGTCTGTAAAGTTCTAAAAAAAAAACCCCTAAAACTACAAGATATATAACTTAAGAAGAAATAAGAGAATGATCAATCCCGAATTCAAGTTACTGGTTGCTTTAGAGGGTGTGGCCAGGCAGGAATCACTGCCACAGGGTCCCCCCGCCACTCCTTATAGGTGAGAGTTTCTTTTTTGGGTGGACACTTAAGTGTTTGCTTTATTATTCTTTAAAATCTACACACATCACACATGCATGCACACAGACACACATTTTTTAATAGAAATATTCCATAATAAAAATTTAATTCCTTCTAGAATGAGATATGGCATAAATACATTTAAAAATAAAAACAATCATTATGTGGCAATAAAGGTGCCACAAAAGGCCCAGGAAAATGCATTACCAAGATACCAGGAACCTGAGCAGGGAAGAATTACGTTTCATATATGTAATATACTTACTCTACCTAGTCAGAAACGCCTCCTCCAACTATTTTAACTCCTACTTCTCAAACTAGTATTCTTAATATCGTTAACCACTCAAATTTTCTCTGTTTCCAAATTATGCTAAAGAGTGTGAACAGTGAGAGATACCCAACCTCCCTCCGGAACCCACGTGGCGGCAGAGTCTGGGGTCACAGTAATGTGGTGCAGACAGTGGAAGTTCATCTGCAAGTCTATCCAAATAAATTCAGCTCTTGCGTATAGACAGTAAAGTGCACTTAGTGAATCAGGAACATGTTTGCTCTTTTCCGAATGAGACGAGGCACTCCAGCTGGTATGGCCGCCCTGGCTGTGTTTAGCCTGGAGAAGGAGAGGCATGACCTTCCTCTGCACATTCATGGAATCACACTGTAGAGATGGACTCACTGGAGCATGAAAAGGCAGGATGGAGACCAGTGCTTCTCACCAGGAGAAATTTCGCACTCTAGGGGTTATCTGGCAGTGTCTGGAGGCATTTCTGATTTTAAGGACTTGAAGGTACGACTGACCTATAGTAGGTAGAACCTAGGGATTCTGCCAAACCTCCTACAATTCTCAGGACAGTCCCCACACAACAGTTATGTAGCCCAAAATGTCAATAGTGCTGAGGATGAGAAAGCACACGCCTGTGTGGCGGCGGGGGTACAGGGAATGTCTCCAGAGGACCAGGGGGAGAAACCCCTCCTCCTGCCAACTTCCAAGATACCTTGGGACTCCCAAGTCTGTGTCTCAAGAGCTCTGGTTCTGGAGGTGGGTGGAAAACTGGCCAACCTTTTCTGAAGATAATATGTGCTATATTATGATGCATTCCTCTTGACGTATCCAAAAGAAATAAGTAAAGATGTTGGCAAGTGTTGTCTAGAAGGGCACCGATTACAAATTAACAAGGGCATAAAAAATTTGAACTTCACTGTTCAACAGCAGAGGTTTGGGAAAATGTATGCAACATCTATATGATGAAATACTGTGCTTGCAATAAAACTGGAGTAGAAATATGTAAAAAGTATATGGGGAATGTTCACCCTAAACAGAAAAAAGGATATACAATGTGACCCAATGTTTTAAAAATATAGTATGTACACTGTGAGGATAGATTCTGAAACATAAACAATAATTGCCACTGGGTGGGCGGGCAGAGAGAGGAGCCACGGCTGATGCCATCTCCTCTGCAAACACCTTACCTGTCCAATATCTCTGCAACTTGCCAGTGGAAATTAACTAATATAAGTTTAGCAACTGAATGAGATACCTAGAAAGAAAGAAAAAAATCAAATTATAACTAGTTTCTTTCAGAGCCCTCTACATTTTGAGAAATGTTTATATTCATAGCTACAGCAGGCCCAGGCTTGATATCCAAATTCTTCCTCTTGGTTCTCTGCTTTGTCTTTTAAGTTCACTCTTATAATCTTATTTCCTGAATCACCTCAATTTTTTTCTTTGTTTTCATTAATGACTCTTCCAAAAAATTAATTTGAATTGAAACTTAAGCAAAACCACCCCCCATGCACAGTAACTAATGTTCCAGCATCCAATTTAAGCAGCTATAAGAGCTATGGGCTCCCTAATGTGATATAGTCCTCACACGCTGCTGTAGGAGGCCACGCACAGGAAGTGTACTTTTTGTTAGGCCCGCTACTTGCAGAAAATCTCCAGGCTTGGAATTCTTGTATAAATTCAGCAAAACAAAGGAGAACAAACAAAAAAACACCCGCTTAAAATCTCTGAATGCCCAGCAACCAGGGAGCCCTAATTGCGAGGATAATTTAAAAGTCTGCAGGCAGCCGTTCTGGCTCCTATACTCTTTTAAAGCACATTGGTTACGGCTACCGAGAGCCTCAGAAGGTGCTCCGAGCTAACAATTCTACTTCTGTAAAATTTTCCGAGGAAATGATAGAGGATATGTGTACCACAGTGTTTTACAAGAGTAAAAAATTAGAAATAAGCTCAACAAAAAGGAACTAGATAAATAATGCATGAGATTTGTGCAGGGTCTACTATGTAGTCACTGAAAAGAATGTTGCAGTATTGATATAGAAAGAAGCTCACTTTTTAATCTCAGGTTAAAGAAGCCAGTGAGTAGTAAGATGTACATGTTATGGCCAATATCTTGTTAATAGAGGAAGTAAGCTAGTTACAAAACAGACCACCCTGGGAGTTAAGACCCGGATGGGGCCAGAAGATTGAGATGTGCATGGATGCCTAACCAGGCTTCCCAAGGAGCACTGCTGCTGCAGGAGGGTGCTACTGTATCTGCTACTGTATCGAGGAGAAAGGAGGAGCACACTTCAGGCCAATAAGCAAGAGAACACACAGAACTTTGGTATTCTGCTCACTGCACTGAGTCTTTCAAAGAGGAACCACCAAGGATGAGTACGGTAGTGCAAGCCTGGTCCACAGATAAGAACTGCAGGGGGGAAGACACGCAGTAAACCAACGTGTGATCCCTGCTCCTTGTGCTTAAGTCACTTCTGCAAGGAGGCAGATGCAGCCTTACAAGAAAGTGGCATGCACAGTCAGTGTCAAAGGTGTGCAGTGAGTGGCTGCCTTCCTGTCCTAAAGCCCAGGAACATATGGAGAAAACCAAGGACTCAAGACAGCTTGCTTCACTGCGGGTGGTGGGTATGGAGGGGTAGCACTTCCTTTCCATGCAAGGCAAGAGGCATCTAACTCATGCATCTTGCTACAGTGTTGTTTTTTGTTGAGGCCCATGGAGACTTTAGGCCTAGAACTCCTCAATTATAGCTAACATTTCTTTTAATTGTTAGAACTATTCGAAACAAAACTATCCATCCACAACAGACCACTATCACAAAACGACCCCAGAGACAAAATATTTGTTTTAAACTTTAACTGCCTGAATGTAGCTTTTAGCTACAAATACATTTTTAAAACCTGATAGTGATACTGTTTAAGAATGAGCTTTTCCACCATCTCTTACCCAAATGGGGCCCAGTGAGCCCTGCACCCACTGCCTTCCGTCTGAACTTCTACATGTCTCGCCAGGTCCTATCGAAGGCAGTGAGTCACGCAAAAAACCCACAGGAGTCCTGGCCACCTCCCCAGGTCACCGTAGATGGCTCAGGTGAAGCCTCTAAGCTCAGAGCAGGGAGCCAGGTTGCCTCTCACAGACTTGCAGTACCTGGGACGGGACTGGCCACTAAATACGTGCTGGTCACTAAATTACATCACATCTTTAATCTGTGTATTTTCAGAATAGAATCTGACCTTCCCAAAGAAACAGAATTTGAACACTATACCTGGTCTGATCACTTGATCTCAACAGCACTAACAGTAGCAACAAAGCCTCAGCATTTGCACACCAGGTGCAGCCCACCTATGGAAAACAACATGGCCCTGTGTTGAAAGTTTTATTGATGACTAGAAGTCCACTAATGACAAAACCAGAATATCCCAGTGGAGTTGAGTTTTGGTGAGAACAAATGTGAAGAGAGGATGCACCTAACAGTTTATAAAATTGGCTGTTGAGTGATGTGAATCTATTCTTTTGGTACTAACAGTCAAGAAATACCAACATAAACAAGGTAGTAGGCACACATACGTCAGCTGTATGCACCTCCCACTAGCCTTCTGCAGGAGGCGCTACTGCTGTCCACACACCACAGATGGGGGTGTGGGAATAGCCTATGCCACGCCCACTGTAGAGCATAGAAACATGAAGGAGTTCTGAGACCATTAATTTAGGCAAATGCAGTGTGACTGCATCTCACCCAGTAATGGACACCGAGGAAGATCTGCAGGGAAGTCAGGCTCCAAAAGGCTCTCAGCAAAAGCACAGGGTGGAGGAAGAGTACTTAGAACACTTTACGTTAAAAAGGTAGTCTCAGCAGGAAAGCCACCCCCTTCCTGATCTGGGTCACAAGAGAAAACTGGCTGCACACCCCCTCCCACTCCCCCCAGCAGTCCCAGAGGAAGCGACCTCTGGTGATTTCGGGGCAGAAAGCAGGGTGGGGGAGTGGCCACTACTTAAGCCACCTTCAGCAGGCAGGCCAGGATAAACACTGGATGATATTTATACATTAAAGATAAAAACCTGTCTTTCTCAGAGTGCAAACAGCTGAGCTCTCTCAGGAACAAAGTTCCTGAGTATTCACACCATTACTGCAATGCTTAACGAGCTCAGCAATCCATTCTCCATTTACAAGAGTCGACACTTCCCAACTGGTGAAAGCCTTCCACTCTCCTGTATGTGTTCAACTGTGGAGAAAAGAACCTTTCCGCAGAATCAAAACGAACTCTTGCTGATCTGTTTTGATCCAGAAATTAATAACCTGTTATAGCCAGGATTATGTACAGTTCACCCTTAGACAACACAGGTTTGAATTGCATGGGTTCTCTTATATGCGGGGGTTTTCCAAATGACCTGTCCAGTTCAAACCTGTGCTGTTCAAGGGTCAATTCCGAGGCTGGGAACCCAAACGTGCAGAGTGCCGAGTGCAATTACACTCGGGTTTCTGACTATGCGGAGCTCCGTGCCCCTAACCTCCGCATTGTTCAAGGGTCAACTGTATCATCCAGAAGGACTTAACAATGAAAAAGTCAAACCTTTTCCCAAAGGAAAATGGGTCTAGTGTGGTATTACACCACTGAAAGCCAAAACAGACTAATGACTTAGGAAGGAACACATGTGGCCACGTCATGTTCAAGTTAAATCTGTAGTTCTATTAGATCAACGTGTAATAAGATTACAAGTTTTATTTATTTGAGTCCTTTTTCTACTTCTGGAACACTAATTGAGGAAAAGACTAGAAACTAAGAACCAAAAAGTTTCTTCTATAAAAATTTGCAGTCTCAAGGTAATTACAGATTAATCTGAGCCTTTACTCAAAGAAACAGAATCACAGAGTCCACCACTTTCTCCATCTCAGGGGCCAAAGAGAAATGGGTCACTTTTTCAGCATGCCTGTGACTCTCACCCTCATCTGCATTGCAAACTCCAAGCTGGTGGGACCTGTCTTCTTCGACAGCCACTCTGGACTTTCACAACACCATGAGTCAGGGACAGTTAAAGTGAATTTGAACAAAGACTCTCAATAGCAAAGATGAGCTGTTTTCCTATCTCCCTCCACCCCCCAAAAAATCATGTTAAACTACATCTTAATCCCATTCTCAAGAGTCACACTTGATAATTTACATATAATACTTTAGAAAGTTTAATGCATGCGCCAAAAGCAGAAACCCAAAATTCATAGATTTGATTTTTAATTCAATTTGGTTCACAATTTGACAAGATGTTGATTCAATGCTGAATTTCAATCTATTTGGAATTGCTGACAGTGGACATCCCAAGGTATTCTTTATACATATACACTAGGCAATATAAACTCCCTTTGCTAAATTCAACAAACATTTCTTACGTCTTATCTTGTTGAAAGAATCTGACATTTACATTCCCTCTGCCTTAATAGTGCTTTTGGTCTCTGTGATGACTTTCTTGCAGCACCTGTTCAGGTACAGGCATATCCTGTTTTATGGTGCTATGCAGACATTGAGTTTTTCAGAAACTGAAGGTCTGTGGCAACCCTATGTCAAGCAAGTCTATCGGTGCCATTTTTCAGACGATGGTTAACATTTTTCAGCAATAAAGTATTTTTTAATTAAGGTATGCACGTACAGTTTTTAAAAGACATAATGCTATTGCACGCTTAATACAGTATAAATGTAACTTTTATATACACTGGGAAAACAAAAAAGTTGTGACTCACTGTACTGCAATACTCGTTTTGCTGCGGTATCTGAAACCAAACCCGTAGTATCTCCAAGGAATGCCTGTACTCTAAATGTGTTCTTCCTTCTGTTTGCCCACCTGGCACTTGGGGCATCACTCTCACACTTTCCAAGCTAGAACCCTTGGCCTTTTGTCTCACTCTACATCTCACTCTTCCCTATCATTCCAATCTCCCCCACCATCACCACTCCACTGCCCAATCTCAGTCCTGCCTCTACTAAGCACTCACATCAGAAGAGACTCACTTATCACCTGGACAATAGAAAGGCATCTTAGGTTTACGTGCCTGTATACTGTCTGTACCCCTCCACTCCATAATCCTCAGGATGAGCTTTCCGAAGCCCTGATATAATAGTACAGTAACAGCTAATTTTTACAGAGCACTTACATCTTGCCAGGATCAGTTCCCATCTTGTTAAAAACCTATCACTGCTCTCCAGCACCAATAAGACAAACCTTAAAGCCCTTAGTAAAAGAGTCAAAAGATCTACCACTGAACCACCGCTCCCAAGAGTCCAGCAATACACCTAGTGATTCCAACATCCCCATGTACTTCCCTAACTGTTCTCTACCAAGAATGCCCTTTTTTGTAGCAAATATTTGGAGATTAAAGAACATACTTCTGTATAAAACCTGTGTGTCAAAGAAGAAATCACAAGAGAAATTAGAAAATGTTCTGAAGTAAATGATAATGAAAATACCACATAATAAGTGTTAGATGCAGCTAACATAATGCCTAGAGGAAAATTTACAACTGTAAATGTTTATACTGGAAAAGAAAGGTCCAAAACTCAATGACATAAGGGCCCACCTTAAGAAGCTAGAAAAAGACGACTAAAAGCCAGTCAAAGAAAAATAATAAAGATAAAAACATAAATAAAATCCAAACCTAATAATAGTGAAAAATAACAAAGTCCAAAAGTTGATTCTTTAAAAAGATCAACAAAGTTGATAAAAAAAAAAACTTTAGCTAGAGCAATTAAGAAAAAAAGAATACAAGTTACCAATAACAGTGGTGTGAAAGAGACACTAGCCCTACAAATCTTCTAGATGTTAAAAGGAAAATAAGGTAATATTATGAATAATCTAATTCTAATAAATTTGATATCTTAGATCAGAGGTCCCCAACCCCCAGGCCACGGACTGTTAGGAACCAGGCCACACAGCAGGAGGTGAGCTGTGGACCAGCGAGAGAAGCTTCATCTGTATCTGCAGCCGCTCCCCAAGCGCTAGCATCACTGCCTCAGCTCCACCTCAGATCATCAGGCATTAGATTCTTTTTGTTTTTTAAATAAATTTATTTATTTAAATTAGTTTCAAGTATACAGTACAGGCATTAGATTCTTATAGGAGCACCAGTCTCTAGTGCCAAAAAGACTGGAGACCACTGTCTTAGATGACATGACAAGCTCTTTGAAAAATACTTACCAAAACTGACACAAAATTAAAAAGAAAAACTGAACAGCTTTGTATCAAAGACATTCTTACAAATGTCTCTGTAAGACATTCATGATCAAAGCTTTTCTTACAAAATTTCAAACCCAGAATTTTTTACTGGTGAATTCTATCAACACTAATCTTACAAAAACACTTTTGGAAACTATATGAGGAAGGTATACTTCTTCCAAAGTCATTTTATGAGGCTAACATAACCCTGACACAAAAACCTGACTAAAATATAACAAAAAGAAAAAAATATTATAGACCAATATCTCTTGTGAACATAGACACAAAAACCAATCCAGACATTTTAGTAAGTTAAATCTAGCAATATAGAGAGAGGACAATGTATCATAATCAAGTGAGGTTTATCGTAGGTCTTGTATAGCAGGAATGGAAGGTTCATGTAACACTGAAAACGCTAAAAGTCATTCACCAAACTAACAAAATAAAGGAAGAAAAAACAAATTATCATTTCAGTAGATGTAGAAAACCCACTTGACAAAATTCAATATTTATTCACGATAAAAATTCTCACCAAATCAGGAATAAAGTGAACTGCCTGAATCTAACATAGGTCAGCAATGAAAAATATTATACTCAATGATGAAACAGTTAATGCAAAGATCAAAAAATGGCATGGATGACTACTCTCACCACCTATTTAACATTATTTTGGAGGCCCTAGCCAGGGCAATAAGGCAAGGAAAAAGAAAAAAAAAAAGACAAAAGACAAAAGATTAGAAAAGAAAAAACAAATCGGTCTCTATTCCTAGATAAAATGACTGTTTATGCAGAAAATTCTAAAAGAATCTACAAAACTACTTCTAAAACTAATTTAAAAATTTAGTAAGGTAACAAAATATAAGATCAATATACAAAAATCAAATGTATTTCTATGCAGCAGCGAACAAATGAAAACTAAACTAAAATTTTAAACAGGTGAAATGTATTTTAATAATATATTTTATTTAACCCAAAAATATCTAAGTTATTTCAACATGTAATTGACAAAAGATTAATGAATTATTTTGCAACCTTTTAAAATCTAAGTCTTCAAAGTTCATTGTATTATTTTAGAATTATCATACATACCAATAAAAACGGGCCACATTTCAAATGCCCAATGGCTAAAAGTGGTCATAGCTTCCATACTGGATAACACAGCTATAGACTGAACAGAGCAATCAAAAGTTAATCAAAATCAAAGCAGAGTTCCTAAAGTCTAGAAATGTAAAAAACCCAGAATATCCAAACCAATCTTGAAAGAGAAGAGCAAAGGACTTATACCATCTGACGTCACGATTTGCTACAAAGCTACAATCATCGAGAAAGTGGGGTACTGGCTTAAAGACAGACATACAGATCAATGAAACGAGAGTCCAGAAGCAAACTCATATTTATGGGTAATTTAAACAAAGGTGCCAAGGTAATTCAATGGAAGAAAAAGATAGTCTTTTCAACAAATGGTTCTGGAATAACAGAACATCATTATATGAAATAAGCAAACAAAACAGAACATAGATGCTTATTTCACACAACTCGAACTCAAAATAGTTCATAGATTTAAATATAAACTGAAAACTATAAAACTCCTAGGAGAAAATCTTTGCAACCTTGGTTTAGGCAAAGATTTCTTAGATACGACAACACACATACAAACCTTAAAAGAGAAAACTGATGAACTGGACTTCATCAAAATTATTTTCACTCTTCAAAGACATTATTAAGAAAATGCCAGAGACAAGCCACAGACTGGGAGAAAATAACTGCAAATCGTTTATCTGATAAAGAAGTTAATTCAGAACAAATCACGCAACTCAATAGTAAGACAACCCAATTTTTAAAAATGGGCAAGCTTTGGACACTTCACCAAAAAGAAGCAAATAAGAACAAGACCCAATATCATTAGTCACTAGGGAAATGAGAATTAACACAAGATACCACATATACTCACTAGAATGATTATAATCCAAAAGACTAACCATAGCAAGTGCTAGCAAGAATGTGGAGAAACTGGAACCCTTCTATAATGCTGATGGAAAGGAAAATAGCTGAGTCACCCTGGCAAACAGTTTGGCAATTTCTTAAACTTACTATCTGACCTAGCAATCCCTCTCCTAGATATCTATCCAAGAGACATGGAAACACATGTCCATATAAAGCCCTGGACATGAATAGTCATAGCAGCGTATTTCCTAACAGCCAAAAACTGGAAACAACCCAATGTCCATCAACTAATGAATAAACAAAATGTGGTATATATCCATACAATGAAATAACATTATTCAGCAATAAAAAGAAAGGCATTACTGACATGATACAACATGGACGAACCTCAAAAACATTATGCTAAGTGAAAAGAAGTCAGACACAAAAGACTGCGTTATATAATTCCACTTATATGAAATTTCTAGAAAAGGCGAAACTACAGAGACAGAAAAATGATCAGTAGTTGTCTGGGGCTGGGAGTGAAGACTGACTACAAATGGACACAAGGGAACTCTTTGAGTGATGAACATGTTCTGTAACTCAAATTGTGGTCATGGCTGCATAGTTGTAGAAATTGACTAAAACTCATGTACTAGTACACTTTAAAAAGAGTGAATTTAATGAAATTAAATAATACTCCTATAAAGCTACGTAAAAATAAAATTGACTGATAGATATATGATCAGGCAAATGTAGTGAAAGGTTAGAAATTGTATAATCTAGATAACAGGTATATAGATGCCCACTGTACAATTCTTTAAACTTCTTTGTGTGTTTTAAATTTTTCGTAAAAGAAGTCAAGGGGGAAAGCTGGTCAAATTTAATTCAATGACAATAACTTGCATAAATGAGTATCACAGTAAACAAAGGATTGACCCTTATGCTACTACATGAAATAGTTCACTCTGACCTTTTACTTACTCTTCAAAAGAAAAAACTCAAGAATTTTTTTCCATAGTTTTGACAGGCTTGACTGATTACACAACACAAATTTTAACATAAATAGGTGAAACTTCCCCATGAGTCTGTAATGCTGACGACTTCACAACAGTTCCAGAAGGCACAGCTCAGGCCTGCCTTCTTTCACCCCCTGGGCTACATCTGAGAAATCACATTGTGCGTGAGCCTTGGTCAGTGTAACGATAAGCCCCAAAGACAAGAAGTCCTCTCTCACTTTTCCTGGGAGATGGGGAAAGAAGTGTGACTGATCAAGGCGGGAAAGGGAAGGTCAGTAGTGGTATAAAGTTCATCAAAGGCTGAAGAGTGCCCTCGTCTCTGGGTGGTACAGAGAAAGCTTTCAGAGTCGATGATGGGGTCACAGCAAAGGCCAAGCGCAGCTCATCTTCCAAGTCCTTTTCCCCTCTTTCCCTGTGCCCTCAAACCTGACTCACAACGGGTCAGAAGCCTCTGGGGGAGCTTTCCCTCCAGCTTCAAAGAACCGTGGGACCACTTGTCATTTGCCCTAGACAATGCTCTGCATTACCTATCAAATCTGGCTTTGTTTTGCCATTGCATTTACAATCTCAACACCCTCAGATGTTTCTAGATCTTTATTCCGGGAAACACTTAGCTACATGCATGCCATGCCAAAAAGGACTTGCTGCTGGTCAACAGTATCTCTCAAAGGTGGCATGAAAAACACTTTATGTCATCTTCTACGGTCTTTGGGACAGACACTTAAAAGATATTTCCCTGACGCAGGCCCTCAAAAAATGTTCAGCAGTTACCACCTGTGCAGAGATACCTAAAGGAGACCACTGCTGGGGAGTCAAGTTCTCCTTTCCATTTTTTTTTTTAAATAAAGAATGTAGTAAATGTGCCACTCAGTTCTATCCCTGTTTCCTAAGTAGGGCTTGAGAAGGTGGGGGTGGGGACCAGGAGAAATCCAGGATGTGGGCCAATGATGCTAAGTGTACATGAATGCTTTAGCCACTGTTAACAGCAAGCAGCTCCTGACGTGGTTAACAGCGCTCAAGTCCACCACCTCAGCATTTCATTAGATATTCCAGAGGCCCTTTCTTCTATGATCTAAGGGCTTCAGAGACTAGAGAAACGAAATAGTGTAAACACCGAACTGTCGGCTTGGAATGGACACCACTTTGGTAAAATAAAACTTCGGAATCTATGTGGCTTCTGAACCACTCATTACAGGGAGACAGTTGCAGGATTTCAGAAGCTTGTAAAAGGCAACTCAAATAGCAATTTGGCTACCAGTTTATACTTTAGCAATTCTGTAACTTGCTGCCCTGCTCTATGTTTCAACTTTATCCTGTGTTTTTTCTCCATTAGGTCCCTAAGCAGAAAGCAGGCTGCGGTAAAATAACTTTTCAAACCACAGGTCCCCGACTCCACCTGAAGTTTGTTAGTAAATAAGCCACAAATTTCTTTCCTGGTTTCCACCAAACCTTTACGCACCCACCCGCCCCCCAAAATTTCAAGTCTCTATCAAAAATTTATATTAATCATTAGAACAAACATGTCTCGATCCCCTGACCATAAAGAACTTAAAATACCAGAGGGAGATCAATCTTGCTGCTGAGGGAAACGTAAGTACACACGACATTCTGGACCCTGTCTACTACACAGACAACATCTATCTTTGAAGAAAAATGTTTTAAGAATTTCAGGAAATTTAAGTTGTTACTTGACATCCCAGAGCACTTGGATAGTGTATGTTTATTACTCAAAATAATGCACAGAACATGCTAATTTTATGTAAGGATCAAAGCACATACTGAACAGCCTCTGCTGACAACAGTTCCCCAAGGAAATCCATGAGCATGGTCCCTCTTTTTAGTCTCCTATAGCTGGTTAACACTGTCCAGCCCTCAGGGACAAGTTAACAACACAGCTTGCAAATAGATTTTTTTCCCCCAGAAAAAAGAAATCCAGCAGCCCACCAAAACTGTCACCAGCCCTTCCCACACTTACCAGTGCCATAGGGAGGATGCAGCTGATGGCAGTGAGCATCAACGGCCTGAAAAAATACAGGTGGTAGTTTCAATTTTTATTTAGAATTCTTACTTGCCAACTGCCTGAAATCTTTTAAGGCTACACGAATAGGTCTCCATGCCTCAGCCTGTGTTAAGCCACTCTGTGATCCAGTGACATATGTTAACACTAGTGGTCATTCCCTACACAGCAGAGATGAAGGAAAGGAGTGAACTGTGGGCCAGCTTCTGCGCCTGGGGTAGAAAGGGAAATGGTATATGAAAACTAGCCTAACGAGATCAAGACGGATGGACTCAGGTCTTGGGGGTTGGGGTGAGGCGAGAAGATACTGAAGAGATAAGAGGAAGAAACAAGGTTAAAGCACCGAGACAAAGGAGTAGGTGAACACCAGCCTAAAACGGGGCAAAATCAGCAGCAATGGTGGTGGTAGTGGGGTCTGAAGGCCTCTGACCTTAAGCCAGGCTCACCTCTAACGTCTAATTTAAATGGTAGGCCTTCGCTTCTTCCATACTCCACACCCACATACACTCAGCCTCTAAAAGGTCAGCTCTCTGGCACCCAATCATAGCTTCGTTTTCTTTCATTTTTTTCTTTAAAGGTCTCCATGGAGGGAGGGCTGACTTGTAATCAAGGCACCCACTTGTTGTATATGCTTCACAAAATTCTGTTTAATAAACACAAATTTGAAAATTCCTCTCCAGTCTAACCTTAATTCAGTCCTGTTACACTCTCTAATCATTACATCAATATCAAAAAATCTCAAAGACCTCACTGTAAGTTTTTTATGCAAAATATAATAAAGTAAAAATATAAAAGTTATCACTCCTTGACCATGAGTGTACTTTTTTAATTATGAAAAATTCCAAGCATCTACAACAGTGAAGAGTGTAATGAAACCCACGTACCAGTCACTCAGCTCCCACATCAACTCATGGCCAGGCCCACTGCATCTGTACCTCACCTATCCCCAATATTCTAGATTACTGTGAAGTAAATCCCAGCCGGCATATCTTTTAGGTGCATTTCAGTGAAAAGCCTCTGCGAAGTACTTAGAATAAAAGGCTGGTTACAGCCCCTTCTAGAATTCTAACAGTTTTTCAAGGGGATGCCATATAGGCAGGATGACCACCATTTCTGCAAACCAAGTAACCACAGTAACCACAACCAAAAGAAATGCAGATAAGAGTTGACATCCAACAACCTGCACATAGTAGGACTAAAAGTCAAGTCTCCCATCATGTTCCCGCAGCCACAAGCCCATCTTGTCCAAACATGATTTCAAACAATGCTCTGTCTCTTCCAGCTGCTGCTACTGTGAAGAGGCAAAGGAGAGGGAATATCAAATACCATCTAGGCAGTACCACTCCGGTCCCCACGCTTCTCCAGAGGACACCTCAGAGGCTCCCACATCTTACAGACAAAGCCAGACTCCAAAAGCATGTTTCAAAGTCAGAGCTACTAACTGCTATACTTAGCTATGCTCAAAACATATGATTTTTAAAACCTGTTTATGTAAAACTCCACCGGAATGGCAACTCCTTGAGGGTGATTTTTTTTTAGTTTCCTTCTCTGCCATCCCCAAGCACCTGGAACAATGCCTGTGCCAGTACTAGGTCCTCTGTGCTAACACTACCCTCTGCTTGTCTCCAGCGGTCTAGTCTCAAGTCACTGTACATCCACATCCTCCTCCACAGCCCAGGCATGCGCCAAGGTCTTCTAAGTCCTCAGGGGATTCAGGAAGAGGCCCGACATAGTTTCCTTAAGGTTGGTTTAAAAAAAAAAAAAAAAAAAAGTTGGAGGGCCAAGAGGTCTTCTGACAGGTGCAGGAAGGGCGGAGATGCTGACAGGTTTGAGGAAGCAAAAATCAAATATGGGTCACCGAGAGCAGCAATAGGAAGGAGTCCAGGCGACAGTCTGGAGTTTATCAAAACAGCAAGATAATCAAAGTGATACTTTTAGTAGATCTATCAGAAAAATATGAAATAGAAGTAGAAAAGGTTTATTTATTTATACCTCCTTTCGCCATTCTAAAAATGGAGGGGGCAGAAACTAAAAGTAAAAAAATCTTTTAAGTTATTTTATGGTAGAGGTTAAACTATTTTCCCCCCTTCTCTCTTAGCATCTACCTAAAAGTTAAAATAACAGAAGACAACAGACGATACTTGTTTATTGGGAAGCAAAAAATTCTTAACCTAACCCAACTGCCAATGAACAAAGAAAATAAAATGGTTCGTAAAGAGCACTTTGATTAAAAAGAACAGCAGCCACCACACACACCTCCTACCTCTGCCCCCAACACCCTAGTCTTCCTATGCAGGAGAAATCTCTATCAATCATTTGTCTAGGTTCTAGGTTGTTCAGCATTACTGAATACGCCTACAGTTCTTTACCAGACTTAGTGTACTTATAACACTCTCTACCTTCTTCCCTCCAAGACCAACTGTTTAATGTTTAAATCACATTTCAGTTCCTCTATCAGTTACCTTTGTAACTTTTAAGATATCATTGTTTACAGGTCCAGAATTGCATTTTTCTTTCTTGTGTTTCCAATGTTACTGCCCATGGGCCAAAGGAGAGTGTACATACATTAGGCACGAATACATTATCTTTATTTAGTTGCCGCCAATTACTCATACTTGTGCCACATATGCGTTTGCTTTATATTTGGCTTGTGATTGAGTGTAGTTTTTCTGCTTTGTGTGGGAATTAGAATTCCCTTACCTCTTAGAAAGAGTTCTATGGTTTGTTTCTTCACCAAATCCCAACCATCTTCTAGCTTCTTCATTCTACCTATTGCTTGGAATCTACCCCATTCCTAGTCCTGAATAAATTTTTCTTGAATCCCACCAAAATTCTGTTCAAATGTGGGCTGCTGTGCAGGCTCGTTGTGTAGGTGACATTTTGAGACTTTTCTGGTTTATTACATCAGTTCGAACATTTCTTGAATTCTTTATCTTCCCCTTTTTTGATTTTCATCTGCAAGTAACATCATCAGAAAAAGTACAAGAGAAGTAAATTTCAAAAGTCCTTGCACGTCTGAAAATGAGTTCACTCTGCAATGACAGAATTCTAGACTCAAAACCATTTTCCTTCAGGACTTTGAAGACTGGCTGTACTGTCTTCTGGTTGTCACTGTGGCTGATGAGACATCTGGTTCTCGTTTCTTTTAGAAGACCTGGTATCTCTTTATGGAAAATTTTAAGGTTTTCCAGTCTATCCCTGTTTTTCTGAACTATAACAGTGGCAAGTCTAGCAATGGGTCGACCCTTTCACTATGAAGACAGCTCTTTCTCTTCAGCTCCTGGTAATTTTCTTCTTACACTTTTCAGGATTTTCCTCCTTTCAATTTTTTGTTCTCACTTCCCAGAAATTCTAGATGTCAGATCTCTAGATTGATCCTCTATATCTTTTTTCACTTTTTTTTTTTTTTTTGCCTGTATTTTGGCTTGATATTGAGAGATTTTCTTGATTTTATCTTCTGATTTGTCTATGGAATCTTTTTTAACTTTGCAAACCCATAATTCATCTCTACAAGTTCTTTTTGTTTTGATTGTTTCTTCCTGATGGCATCTGATTATTTTACGTATGCCATATCTTGAATATCTTGGTAAATGCTAAACAGTGTGCTTTTAAAAACAAGCAAAATTATCTACTGGTATGTTTCAGCTTCAGTCAATTCTTCTGTTTCTCCTTCATTCTGCAGATTTTCCTCAAATGTCTGGTGATTCTTCGTTAGCCAGTCACGTTTAAAAATGAAGGGTCTCTTACACACACATACACATATACACACACACACACAAATAAAATACTGATACATGCTACAACTTGGATAAATCTCAAAAACATTATGCTAAGTGAAACCAACGAGATGGAAAAGGTCATGCAGCGCATGAATTATATAACATACGTAGAATAGGTAAATCCATAGAGACAGAAAGATTGGTTGCCAGGGGCTGAGAGGAATGGAGAATAAATGCTAAGTGGGTACCAGGTTTTTTGGGGGGTAATGAAAAGGTTTTAGAACTAGAAGAAGATGGTAGTTACAAAACAATGTGAATGTACTAAATGCCACTGGCCTGTATGCTTTAAAATGGTTAATTTTAGGTGAATATTATAATTTTTATAAGTGGGGGGAGGGGTGTGTGTGTGTCAGGGAAATGAATCCTAACTCTGTGTACATGGACAGAGGCTGACAACTGACAGGCTTTTCTTTAGGGAGATTAATCGGAAGCAGCTATTACTCAAGACTCAAGAGCCCCATCAGACAACCAATGAGATCATCTAAATCTCATACTCTTTAAGAGCCCTATCTCTCCCCAGGTTATTCTATTTCATAAAAATAATCAGATTATTTTGCCTAGACCAAAGTGGGGGACAGGTTGACTATTCTACATACAGATCTTTTATTAATCTCCCCATCTGCAGCACATTTATCTCTTCTAGCCTTTGCCAGTCAGAGCTCACAGCTTCTTCAAAGATCTGCTGGACAAACTGGCTCCACGTGCAATGACATGACACCCATGATACCCCCCAATCTGTTCCTTGTTATTATAACATGTATATGCCATTACTTTCATTTTCATGATATCTAAAAATAGAAGAGCACCCCATATTTATCTCATGCTCTTTAATAATTTCTCCCCGCCTTCCCCAACTCTGCAGGTGACCACTGATTTACTTTACAACAAATTAGTTAGCATTTTCTAGAATTTTATGATTGAAATCTCTTTGCTCTTTGCTCTCTCCTGGGATCCCTAATGCAGCATTGTTATTTTGAGATTCATCAATGATGCTTATGTGAGTAGTTCACTCTTTTTGTACTGTTGAGAAGTATTTTCTTCTACTAACGTGCCACTGTTTGTTTGTTCATTCGTCTGTTTGTAGATATTTGGGTTGTTTCCAGTTTGGGGCTACTACAAATACAACTGCTACAGACATCTGAATACCAAACAAACAAAAACAAATGGAGGGGGTACAAAGGTGTCCAGATGAGTGCAACCAACCATCTTGAAGCAGAAACCAATGTTGATAAGCTAGAAAAAAGATTCCATGTGCTCTACTAGTGTCATAAAATTCCAGACTTTCGAAACATTCACATTGTATTTATGATTGCGGATATAGCTACTCATTATCGACTTGGACACAGAAATCCACTTTTATCTTGACAATCAATAAAATGTGAAGTCACATTTAGGCAACAAAAATATCACGGGAAACCTATCCAACCTGAGAGTGCAGCTGGGCAGCAGATAACATCCTACTCCCACTCTGGTTACAAACCGGTACTCTGAGAGCTGGGCACGTGCTTTCGGCAGCCGAAGAAAGGACGAGCTCCTCTCTCACTTTCGAGAACCTACATCATTCCACAATTCTTTTGTACTTGCACATGAATATAATGTAAAATACCTCGCCTCACCTCTGAAGAGTCTGTTTTAACAAGTCTGCATGAAGTTCAGGCTTCTGTATCGGAATTGCCAAAACTAATTCTGACACGCACACAAACTGGGAACCACACATCCATGAGGTATATTCTATCTCTACGCAGAAATCAGCTCGCTTCGTAGAAGCCCTTTGAGAAAGCTTGTCCTCTATTTAAAAATGGGAACATACAGAAATAGAGCTTTGGGGTTAATTCTCAACTTTTGCATTTATTGACAGGTCTTACACAATCAGATCGACAACAAGCAACATTTACTGAGAACAAAACATGACCAGGCATTTTTGCTAGGTGCTATGAGGCAAAGAAAAAAACATGGACTTCTACCTTAAAAAGTTCAAGCCCTGGTTTACAAACAGCAAATTTCCAATCAGTGCAAGTACCAAGAAACATGCAAACCATGGTACAGAGACAAGAATGCCCAACTACACCTGGGGATCAAGGAGGGCTTCATGGGAGAAGGGAGTCAAGGGTAAATCTTCAGTTTCCAACTTGAATGGTGGTATCAATTAAGATAGAAAACCTAAGAAGCTAAGTTTGATGGCACTGGAGTTATTTATTGTAAACAGAGGCAAGGCTATATCTATAGACTCTGGAAAATGGTGAGAGCATTGAAAAGACTGATAAAAGCCTAAAATAAAGGATAAATGAGTGCGCGTTGAACATGAACTGGCCGAGAAAGAAACTGTTAGTCAAAGAGAACAACTTTCCCAGATACAGAGACCACTCTTTGTTCACGATTATAAGAACAGCTCTGTTCTCCTGTTAAAATCTCTAAACAAACCTCTCTCTTATTCTGCCTGTATTTTTCATTATTTATGGGTGATAACCTGTGTTTATCACATAAAATCATTTTGTGTTTATAAACGTTTGTAATACTACAAAGAAAAGGGAACATAACATAAACTACAAATTCAGACAACTCATGTCATTTAAGTAATCAAGCCATAGGGCAGACATATTTCTAGAGGAATAAAATAACTTTCTGCTGACTCACTTTGTACCTTTCTCAAATCTTTCCTACAACTCTTCCCTCTTTAGGGCAGAGAAATCTAACCCTTCAAATTTTTCCTAGAGTAGTAGGGGCAAAGAAAAGTAAAAGGAGAGGTGGAGGGAGGGAGAGAGGGAAGGAGAGGGAGGGAAGGAGGAAGGGAGGCGTAAGTGGGGGGGAGAGAGAGAGAGAGAGATTGATTGATTGACTGATTGATTCGGACAGAGCAAAAGTTAAAGAAAAGTAAGGAGAGAAGTCTCAATAACAAGAATCCCAAAAATCAACTAAACACTTCAATTAGCAGTGTTGTCAATGAAGGCACAAGACCAAACACAGTTGTCAACCAGAAATGTAAGAACAACAGACTGGCCATATTACCCTACATCCTTTTTCCTGGTCCCAATTCAAAATTAATTTTGCATTATTTTTACTTTTCTTATCAATGGACCCCAAGAAAAGGGCACTAGAGACTCTGAAGGTGAAACAATCCAAAGTATATAATTCAACTACTATATGCACACTCAGAGATATCAGTCAGCAATATGTCACCCAGAACTTTCCTCCATGTGGCTCCTAGCCTATAACTCAATTCTCAGAAGGTGTTTTAAGGAACCACAGCAAACACGTGAAAGCGACACTCTCATTCTTCTGCTCTTGCCCTGCCTCCACCACGACCAAGCATTTGAACACCCGTGTGCCAGGCACATGACATGCATTATCCCATTTAATGCTGTGAAGGCAGTATTTTTATCATTATTCTATAGATGAGAAAACTGAAGTGTAGAGATGTTGAGGAACTTGCTCCAGGTCACGTTATATTAAATAGCAGAAAAGGAACCAGAATCCAATCGTCTGATTACTAGCCCAGGCTTCTGCCAAGTCCCAACAGACACAAAGGCCACATCCATGAAAATGTTCACAGCCATATCACCAGTCCCCAACAACTATAACATATAAGTACTCATCTAAATGCCCAATGAGGACTGCTTGAGCAAATGACAGTTCAAGAAGAAGCTGGTATGCTATACAGCCATTTAAAATAACTTATAAGGATGAAGTCAAAACAGAGAAATGTTTCAAATATACATGAAAATACATGTACACAATGATTACTAGAATGTAATGTCAACCAGGATAGGAATTTCTGTCTATTTTGTTCACAGTTATTTTTCTAGTACCTGGCAATTAGGAGGTGCTCAATAAATATCAGATGAATGAAGGAAGGCACTGCAACACAGTAATATTATACAGAAATATGGACACTACCTGGAAGACAGTAAGAAAGCAAGCGTTTATTTTAGGTTAATGGAATTATGAATGATATTCTTTAATATTGTAGTAAAAAATAAAAAGACAATATAAATTCAAGATAACGACACAAGTGTGTGATGAAAATCACCCCTTGATCACACACAGTTTACAAGGTTGCTAAGGTAGTGTAAAGGCACAACAAAAAGACCAGAATGAAAGCTGGCCTTGAATGTGATGAAGAGTGTTTTTCTGGAAGGCGGTGAGCACATTGTATGTGGTGCCAAGTACACAGTGAGCAGTCAATGATGACAATAACCTTTCTAAGCTGGCGAGACAGGGACAACTCTAGCACTCATTGAAGTTAGGCAATTCTCAATGTCACTCTGAAAATTTTTCATCTCCCTTTGAAAAAATATATTTATACAGCAGTAAAACACACATCAGAATTCCACACTAATTACCATGAAGTATGTCAACACACCCACTAAAACACAGCAATTTAATCTAGATTCTACTGAGATATAGGCATGCAAAGAAACTTGACATCAGGTCATAAAAATAGAAATCAGATGGCTGCTCAGCACACAAACACTCAGTGTTACTATGTTCAGCTTAAATATACTTTCCCATGAAGAGTAGCAAAAAAACAAACACTTAGTTAATTATAAACATATAAATAAAAATAAAATGGTCTTAAAATTCAGTTATATTGGGACATAAAAAAGTTGATTTAATGAATAAAATTAGTCTTTGCCAGATATTATACAAAAACTTGGTGCCACTTAAGAGAAAGGCTAAACATAAGGTATTTAGTGTTAAGAACATCAACTGCTCATGTTACAAGTGACAAATGGATAAAAACCGGGTTGTTTTGAACATGGGACTATAAAGATTGTGCACTTAAGAGTCAGAAGCCCTGAAAACTCATTATGATTCATCTACAAAGCAGAAGAACGATCCACAGAAAACTCTTAAGGCATTTTCCAGCCACATTTTGCTGAATAACAAACACCAGATTTTAAAACAAATTCAAGGAAGAGGGGGGCAGGACAGTGTTCCAGGGAACATTTTCCCAGCTCTACTCCAGTTAATACAGCAATTCATAAAGCAAGAAGAACTGTAGTAAAAACACTTAAAATAACTAGCTTATTTCTCTAATCCTATCTGGGGAATGCCAGGCTTGAGAAGTGAGCAGTGCAGTTCAGCGCTGATGTTTAAAAAATCTGTTCCTTTCTTCTAATGGTGCCGACACTTCAGATTGCACTCACAATCCTCCGCATTTTCTTCCTTTTTACATATACTTCTTAGTCTTCCACTCCAGCCCAGAAGGTAACGTTCCTACCCTCTGCTTGTGGGGTCTGAACTTCTGTTACCTGCTCTGCCCCTCTATGCACCTTACGGTTTCTCCTGTCAACACGAAGCTCAGAGAGCTCACTGTAGCTCCGCTGACTAAGTCTAGCCCAAAATGAACTATTTCTTCTCCTTTCTTAAGCAATTGGGTAGGGCCCTGAACAACATTCCACTTCTCCTGCCCACACCCTAATGCTGCTGAGGGAGTGCTGGGTGTGGTAGACACTCTAGCCCGTCACCAGCAAAAGCTGCCTGGGCTCTGCCTGGGGCTCTACCTCAGTTTCCTTCCCAAGCAGCTTGATAGGCAAACGCCTCATGAGCTTCATGGAACAGTACTAACACTAAGAATTCACTAAATGACAAAATTCTTCTGGGCTAACTACTGCACATATTGCAATAAAACATGCCCGTTATTACTCGAAAGGGCCCCTCTCCTCTATTAACAATAATAAAATCATCTTTGTGTAAGTTTCATATAAAAATAAATGTGGTGTATAAAAAAGGTAACTGTTTTCTTTCAAGACTCATATATGGATCACTAAAAATATTTTGTCAGAAATTTTTCCCTTCCTACAACACAATACTTTTCTTGGCAATCATCTCATCTTTCAGGACTATTACATCTGTGTAGTCTCCCCTCCAATAACAGATAAGCATTTTCTCTATTGTCTACCCTCAGCCCTTGATCTGATTTTCTGGGTATTTTTCTTTCTCAATGATCTTACTCATGGACTAGTCCCAGAACACGCACAGAAAGTTACCCTCTCACACCACGTGCCCTCACTACACCAAAAGCCCAATGTCCCAGAAAATTGAGATTTTTCTGCTTAAGAGATACCAAATCCCAAGAAGCAATAAAAGGTTTAACTTTATGCAAGACTATGGCTCATCTACAGGCAACTGCACACACAAAACGAGTAAAAGACATAAGCATCAGTGAAAATTTTAAGCCATTCCTCAAACTTAAGATAGCTTTTGTTCATAACTTTTCACGAGACTAGAATTTTAAACCACACACATATCACATTTCCTACTAGTTAAATAGAACCTAACTCGTATGAAAGAATAAAATATCTCAGTATGCCACGGAGTTGTACAACCACCGCCAAGACCAACGGGGAAATCGGTAGTATCTGGGTGACAACTTCTGACCTCCACTCATAGAGACGCATGCAACAGGGACCCAGAGTAGCCAAAGTGCCTGTGAACCCCATTCTGTCTACTCAGCACTTAAATTATTCCCTCCTGTCTCAAAAAAATTTACAAAAATAAAAACAATGCTAGTTTTTAGCCTGCCTGAATGAGGAAGAGTATGTGTGATTCCTTCTTTATTTTTAACCATGCTATTTCTGCCTAGCCTCTTTGGTCAAATTTCTGAACCACTTAAAACAAGACTGAGTCCCTTTATGTGCAGTAAACCCACAAAAAGACCCAGGGCTCTTGTTGTCTAGCCCCAGAAAATGGTGTTAACATGCTCCTCAGTGAGGTCTAGAGAGAGGGAAAAAAATAGATCTTATGCCATCATCTAAATTTTCATGGATTATTTTCCTCCTTTCTCTATTTTCTCTTAAACCCTTTATTTATGTTTCGACTCTCTTCCATCTCTTTTCAGCCTTTCATTTCTGTTCCAAGTTATTTTGGCTCCTTCTCCTCATGATTTTGAGGGCCAGCACAATGCCCTTTCATGACAATAGAAAAGGATGTACAGCAGGGACTAAGGAATCTAGCTCACACCAATAACATCAGCTACTGTTATCAATAGTCAACAAAATCCACAAATATTCAAGAAATTATTCAATACCTACTATGGTTGAAACACTGTGACAGGAATAATAGGGGAAATAATGTATAAAGCAGTTTGTACTCTCCAAGAAGTAACAATCTAGTTCAGAGATCATGCAAAAATATGTGGAAAAGGTAATATATAAAGCAGTCAGAAGACTGCAGTATCTAATAATACACGTGGGCTGTAATATTTGGGCACTGAGACCAAAGGTGGGTACAACCACTGTGCTCTAGGGGGTCTCAAAGGGGCTGGCTCAGGGAAAGTACAAGCTGGACTTGAAGGGAGCTCTGAGGGTACCAAAAGGTGAGAAGGGCTTTCCAGGGCGAGAAGGCTTTCCAGGGGGCTGACCACGTCAGCCTAAGAAGAAGAAAGGATATAAAACAGTAAATTTTACGTTATATGTTTTACCACAATAATAAAAAAAAAAAGGACGAAAGGCAGCTGTCTCCAATAGGGTAGGAAAGTCAACACAGAGGGCTTGACAAACAGAATTCCTATGCTCAGATGGAAACATCCTGATGAACTTAGTCAACTGGATACTTTGTCCAATGCAAAGTCACATACTTGACAATTCCTTTTCTAATTTTAAATACCAACACTGCACAGAACCTCACAATGTTATTAAAACAAAAGAAACTAACTGCCAAAATAGGGAGAGGTGTGCATGGTGAAGAAGGAAGAGACGATGCCTCTTTTCTACTGGGGAAATGCCCCCTGGAAACAGAGGTCCCAGCAGCTTTGCTATGGTGCAGAAATCCCAAACCCAGAGGTTCCAAAGGGGCTCCATTCTTCAGAGTTTTCTGCTGAGCACGAGAGGAAATCTGCAATCACTTCTAGAAGTGAGTCACAAAAAAGCTCTAGCTTTCAGCTTCTAGCTGATTGCTAATAAAGCCCTGACTATCTAAATCCAAGATCTTAGCCTTTGCTGACCACCTGAAGGAAAAACCTCCGAAACTAGTAAAGCAACAGTTATAGAAATAATACGTGGCACACCTTAGTTATTTCCCTTTAATCACCAACAAGAAAATTATTTGGTTGAAATCATGCCCACGTGCTCCCGATCTTCAATTTGGGCAGACAACAAAATCCGCATAATAGTTCCAAAAGGAAGGTCAGTGAAAACAGTAAAGAGAAATGTCCCCATTTTCACATAATGACCAACATTAGAGGAGAAACATGCTGGGAAATTGTCCAAATGACCATAAAAATACTCAGAGTACACAGTGTTCTATATGAGTATACTATGTACTAGTGCAGTATTGCATACTACAAAATGTACACAGGACAATAACTGGCCTGAGGTGCAAGACATTGAAAAGTATGCTAGTTCAAGTGTTAAATATAAGATTCTTGCTGAATAACCAACTTTGTTAATTCTTTAAAATTTCCACATTAACACCTCCGACTCAGTGAAATACAATCTAAGAACTTCATTCTTACAGGTATCATTAAAATCTCTTTCGACATTAGTCATCGTATATGAAATAAATGAGCTCATTAGCCCAGAGGCACTGATTATTATACGGGGCAAACCAGGGATCTGCGTACTTCTCAAGACATTTATCAGTCACTCACACAAGGGTGTGTAGAAAATGGTGATTCTAACACTTATTTCTTACCTAATAAAGTTTCATAAGTCTCGTTTTCTGAAACAAGTGGTAATCTATGCAATTCTGCTTCTACATCATTCTGGGACTATCCTTCCTGAATCTACCCTAACCCGCCTTTCTAACTCTTAGCAGTCCGGGAATCTGAGGGCCTTAGATATGCATATGTTGGAAAACAAAGTAAATGCATCAGATGTGTCCAAATGATGCAATGTACACTTAAGTTTGGTTTCAAGCTATAGGGCCATTCAGTCCGTCTGGAGGAAACATTAGTTAGCAACAGTTCATATTCAGATTTAACTGGGGGGATTTCACTTGGAACTGACAACAGTGCTCACCTTTAGGACAGAGGCTAAGTTGGTCATGTGCTCATTGAGGGCACCCTCGGACTCCTTGTAGGTCAAGCAGGTGAACTGGTACTCCTCAGGATCAAAGGCATCAGCCCCCTGCTGCTCCACATCACTGGATACTCCCACGTAATAGTCTTCTATGTCCCCAGGGTCCTCGTCCTCTTCTTCCTCCTCACAATTTGGGTCATAGTCCTCTTCATTGCTGTCAGACCCCTGGCTATTCATGTCCACAGACATCTTAACATCCAGCCAAGTTGCAGATCAAGAAAGCAGGTTTTTTGGCCCTCCCCCCAAACTTTACCACTTTCTCAAATGCATTAGTGTTTTTGTATTCTAAGGGAGAAAAAGGAAAAAATAAGTGTTACCTTTCTTGTGAGAAGTTGGAACAGAAACCATTCAAAAATCAAAATGGCATAGCCCTGGCCCTACCCCCACTATGGCCTACTTCCCTACTTTGGTCTCATACAGGTAACCTCACCATCATCTCCCTGCCCAAGATTATTAAAGAGAAACCCCTTCCTGGAGGGGCAGAAGTGGCTGACAACAGAAACTTCATACGAAGGGTCTGGCATGAAAGAATAAAGCTGTCTGCTCTATGTCAATGAGTCATTCCCATGGACTTGTCTTTCCTGCCAGAGTCTTTAAGAGAGAAGCACATCCCCACAGTTGACTGCCTACAAGATGAGCAACCTAAAAGGTTGAACTACCAAAATTTAAAATTCAAAATCTCTTTGCTAATCATGCCCCGCGTAGTGATGACACATATGGTACATGACAGTTCCTTCCCACTATGATATCTAGGAAAAGAATATCACTGTTTCACAGACATGGCTCTCAGATATCTGGAAAGCAGGTGCACGGTTAGTAAAGAAAAAATTAAAAGCCACACTGTTCTTCAATATCCTTCTCTAGCATGCAAAGTTAACTGATTTCTCAGTGTTAAAGGATTCTACTGATCCTTTACAAAAGGGATACTCAGAGGAAAAGAAACTGACTAATAGTGAAGGAAAACCATAAAAATTCTTGTCTTAGCAGAATCGAGGCTAGGTAAAACCAGACTCTAGGGTGAACAAACAAGAGTTCAAATGGAAACAGCTATTGAAAAATCCTCACAGATCAAAATGTTACTCAATTACATATAAATGAACAGAGAATACTAGTTGAGAAAGCAAACAATCGCCAAGTACTAAATGCATCTCAATGAATAGTACCAAACATTGACTGAAATGTGAAAACTAATAGAACCTTAAAATGCAAGAGTATTTGGATTGAATGGTATGTAAATAATTTACATAACCATATCCAGATTAAATACAAATGTAAATGTAAAGTTTATTTGAAGTAGATAATCTCTTAAAAAAGTCAACCATAATTAAAGTGCAGATTAAAAATAAATATATACTGACTATAAGCAGTCTAAAGGAAGATAGAGCCACCTTTTAATGATATCACAAAAAAAGCAGTGAATCTAAGTTTTATGTTAATTATAATTGCCCATTTTTTAAAATCACATTGAGAAGGCAATATATATAATAGTATTTCAAATTTGATTTTTAACAAATTGTATTACATGGTATAACCACCTAATCACAACTGAATTTAACTATGGTATTTTTCCTTTAGGAGAAAAAATTAGTTTTGAAATTAAAAATACCTGTAATTCTTGAAGATCTTGCAGGAAGATGTCACCCAAATATTCTATGTCATATAATTTCCATCTAAAATGAAAAGAGAATTCTGATATTTTTAAATTGGTACTCTACTTTTACAAATTTATTTTTTAAAAAGCAAAGACATTTAAGAGGACAAGCAGCAAGGGACCAGAGTAACTGTGGAATTACAGCTGACCCTTGAAGAACATGGGTTTGAACTGCACAGATCCACTTATACACAGATTTTTTTCAATATTGTATTTTCTCTTCCTCATAATTTTCTTAATAGCATTTTTCTCTCGCTTACTTTATTATAGTAATATAGTATATAATACACAACATACAAAATATGTTATTTGTTTATGTTATCGGCAAGGCTTCTGGTCAACGGTAGGCTATTAGTTGAGTTTTTGGGGGAGTCAAAAGGTATACACATATTTTAGACTGTGCAGGGGGTCCACGTCCCTAACTCCTGCATTATTCAAGAGAAGTCTGCATGTCATAATTATATTGACAAGTTACATGATCTTCTGAATAAAAGTATTCAAAGTAAACAGCTGACAATAATTTTAACCAGGGTACTACTGGTAATGGAAATGGATACCCAACTTCCTCCATCAGTTTAAAAGTCCATCGCCTTACTCTTTTCTTTCAGAGTCTCTAAATTAACTATCACAATTTCAATCCTAAATGTTACATACAGAGTAAATTGTAACTGACTTAAAACTGAACTTTTACTATAAAGTCACTTCCACCTGTGGTAATCTAACACTTACAAAATACTGTCAATATTTGAGGTCTCACTTTACTTGTGAAAAAAATTGGTTTCAAATAAAAAAATGTCCCATACAAGATACCACCAGGCAGTATTAACACTCATTTCCTACCTCTCTTCTGACATGCTAAAAGGCCATCTGACTTTCTCAGAAATACAGACCCCACTATTCCAAACATTTAAATGAGTACTATTTGCTTACTCAATTAGTAACTTCATGTCTATTTCTTTATCCTTTAGAATTACTTAGAAAACCAGATCTTATAACTTCCAAACGTAAACAGGCAAATATAAACCAATGAAAATCAAAGTCCAAACAATGATTGTGAAAGATTCTTTCCAAAACGGTAGAGGAAAATTTGTTTTTTTAAAACCTTTTTGCTTTTTCCTGTTTTTATGTAAGATACAGCTTACTGGGCAAATAGAATCTATGAATATTGTTCCCATTTACAAAATACTACTACCCATAATAGCTCTCATGTAATGAGAGCCAATTTCAGGTCTCATTAAATCTTCACAACCATACAAAGTGGCTATCACTCCCTTCTTACAAATAAGGAAACTATAGAGTTCGAAAAGCTTAAGTAGCTTGCCCAGGACCTCGATGCTGGCAGATGTTGAAGAGCTCAGCATTATACTTCCACCAGATTCATGGCCTATGGTGATTCACAATTCCCCATCACCCTCCCAGAGCAAAGCTAACTCCAGAATCACAACAGAAGAGCATGCTTCCATTTTTTTCTGGATTTCTCCCCGGGATTTGGGCTTAGAGGCTGCCCAGGGTTCTCACCAACTAAATCGTCAAGAACCAAGGAAGAACTTCAAGCTCCCCTCCTAAAGGGGAACCTGAAAAAAGAACAACATTTCGTACTTACTAGGTGTTCTAGGTTCATATTTAACATTTAATTTTTAATCTTTTCAAAGTTAATGATCCCTATTCTTCTTGAAAGAGTGCTGACATTCAAAAGGGCCAGTATGTTATCTAATTAACGGACCTGGTGACAATGTTTTGATTTCCTTAGATGTTAAATATTATCCTTATGTCGCAGAAAAGGAGTAAAAGAAATTACTTTTTTCTAGAGCCAAAGTCACATGTTCAAAAAGACCTGAGACCCACCATGAATTAAAGAATCCAAATGGAAGACGTCTCAACTTAAAGTTGACAAGAACGAAACACACTTTTTGGTGAATCTGCCCATGTTTACTCCAGTTATAATATTTAGCACTGAATGGTCTTTTACTGAGTCAACATCTCCGAAGAAAACTACTTGGCACAAAACTATGAACCAGAAACTTAGTTTCAAAACACTACACTGCGTCTGTACTGCCAAATACAGTAGCCGCTAACTACATGTGGTTATTTAATTTAAAAATTAAATTGAAAATATGGTTTTTCAGTCGCACTAGCCACAAGTCAAATGCTCAATGGCCACGTGTGGCTTGTGGCTACCTTACTTAACAGCAACTGTATAGAATATGTCCATTGTGACAAAGTTCCATGGGACACAGCAACAATCGGTACTGAGATGAAGTCATCCGAGAACACGGCTGCCTCTCCCGTGGCTAGCACAGAGGCGTCCGGCAAGGCGGCGACGCAGCTCCTGGGACGCCTGTCCCTTCCGAAGCACTGAGCTATCCGCGAGGACACAGAGCCCACGCGCTGGGGGTCCCTTCATATGCGGGCGTTAACTAACCGCGCGGAGGGCACTGCAAGAGCTCAAAATGATGACCTGAGTGGCTAGCCCCGGAGGTGGCGCGTTTCCCCGGCGCGCCGGGTGGGGAGGGCCCATATACACCGGCGTCAGTCGGTCAGAGGCGCTGGCCTCCGACCTCTCCGCGAGCTGAAGGGGAAGGAAGAGGAAAAACGGAGACACCAAGCGCCCCGTCCGCCACGGCCGTAGTCTTCGGCTGCCGGTCCGCGGCCGGGCGGGGGCGCTGGGACCGTGTACGGGCGGCCTGGGGAGCCGGGGCCTCGCGGACCGCGACGAAGGCGGAGCCCGGACCCGGCTAGGGAGGCGCGCGGAGAGCCCACCTCCCTCCCCCGACCTGCCGGGTAAACAAGGCCGCGACCCGCACTTCTCACCTACCGGGAGCCGCGGCCTCGCGGCCGCTGAGCCCGGGCGGGCCAGACCGGGTCGGTCTGAGCCAGAGGGATCGGACCCAGGCGCGGCGGCGGCGGAAACGGCAGGCCGACGCCGGTCAAGGCCCGCGCTGCTTCCTCCGGCGGAGCCGTCTCCGCCGCTCCGGAAGCGCTCCGCGCGGTTACGTCACTTCCGGCCCGGGGTCGACCCGCGGTCGCAGGGGTCGCGGCCGACGCTAGGTAATAGTGCCCTTGGGTCGGCGCTTGTGTGTACCCCAGCGCTCGGTCCCAAAATCTGACCAGGGCACGGCCAGCGCCGAGGGTTGCAGGAAGCAGCGGAAGAGAGGCCTCGGCTTACTGGATCGTGGTCATGGCATCGTTTCCGGCTTTCGCCTACCAACGCCGCCCGCCGCGATATTTCTAAGCAGGGTTTTTCGGATAGACTCCGCATTTCACTGTTTGTATTCTGGTGTCGGACATGGGAAAGACATCCTGACGTCCGTGGAGTGGATAAAGGACGGTTGCTAGACGAAGGAGAGCACGGCCTTTGGGTCGGCGCGCGGGGCCTGAATTCCGCCTATCCCCTGAGGCTGTCTCCTGGTGGCCCCAGACTCGCAGGACCTCGCCAGGCTTTCATTTCCCTCTCCGCCCGACTCACCGCCCACTTCTTCGGCTTCCCATCACCATACAAGGCTGAATCTTAACTGCCTTTCTGTCCAGTTTTTTCAAACAGTATAGGAAGTGTCAATCATGACTTCTAGTATCCCTTCTGTGACCTGTTGTTAGCCGTTATGGATAGGTTAGAGCCATGGAGGGTCACTGAAGTTGCTGTTACACAAATAGAAACGCCAGTGTGAAGCCGCTGATGCTAGGGAGCGTCTTGGGCCGTGCAAGTACGTAGATAACCCAAAAGATTTCCATCCATACCCGAGTCGAGTCGTGTATGCACTGATATTCGAGTTCTACGTGTAACGGGTTCTTTTATTTAGTGCTTGCTGCTTGTATGTACGCGTATATTTCTTATCCATGAGTTGAAACTCAGTTCCAGTTTAACTCAGAACATGTGTCTAAATCAGATACAATTAAATACTAAGAAACCCCAAATTAATTTGGAGTGAAAATGAATACTGATGAGTAAGATACTGTAGGGTTATGAATTTTGTATATTAGCAACATAAAAGTCTACTATAATCCAGTGTGCCTTAATAACATTTGTTTTGAGAAAACATATCCCTTTAAATTATGATACTAGCAATGAACCCAAATTATATTTTCTGCATTTGAAATGTCACTTAGAAGCTCTCACTCTGGGTTACTGGTAATAAATTATCTCTAGTGAACAAAAGGGAAAACAGTCTTTCTGTGGAGTTATTGTGTTTAGGTGTCAAGCACAAAGGTGCACGTACAATATATTGGAATCCTATGTATTATCCTTATTTGTCGACTTGTCTTTCCCCTGATGGTGAGTTTTTTAAGAGCACTGATCCAACCTTATTTTCAATATTACTCCATTAAATAAACATTTATTGGGCTGACGATAACATTTTTAAATAGTAGCAGTCTCTCCCCAGGAAATAAAGATTTAAAAATTAAGCCGAAACATTTAAGGATATGCATAAAAATTTGTGCACATACGTGTGTTTTGGAATGGTGTTTCTAATAGTAAAAAGTTTGTAGCATCTCAAGTGTCCAAAAGTGAGGATTTGTTAAATTATGGTAAAATATACAATAAAGAAGGCCATAATAATGATGCTATACAAAGGCAGCTATTGACAAGGAAAGGTATTTGTGATATACTCTTAAGTGATAAGAATAAGATGTGAAAATGTGTGTGATATTCTATTTTCAAAACATATATGCATGTAAAAAATATAAAGTCATGGTTTCTTTGGGACAGGAATCTGGACAGGCCGCAGTGGGAATGGTTTATCTCAGATTCTCAATGTCTCGGCCTCAGCTAGAAGATTCAAAGGCTGGGAGCTAGAATTATAGGAAGAATTATTTACTCATACGTTTGATGGTTGATGGTGTCTGTTAGCTGGAGGCCTTGCTGGGGCTGTCAGCCAGAACACACACACACACATGACCTCTCTATGTGACCTGTTTTTCCTGGAAACGTGGTGGCTGGGTTCCAAGAACAAATGTCTTAAGAGAGAGAGAGCCAGGTGGAAGCTGTATCTCCTATTATGGCTTAACCTTGGAAGTCACACAGCATTATTTTTACCACATCTTATTGATCCAAGCAGTTACAAAGGTCCTCTCAAGTTCAAGGAGAGGAAATGAAACCCCACCCTTGATGGAAGAATACCAATATGATATCACATTGTAAGAAAAGCATGTGGTATGGGATATATGTGCGGCCGTCTTTGGAAAATATAGCATGTATCTTACACATATGTCCTTCATCTTTGCTTTTATTGATTTTAATTAGAAGACTAGTACATTTGTACATTAAAGTTGTAAAAAATTAATACAAAAATGTTGATGGCAATATTCCTATTAACTCCAACTCAACCCTATTCAGGATTACTGCCATTCTCCAGAGTTTGGTGCCTGTCTTTCCAGGACCCTTTCTATGCATCTACATACATATCTATATTTATAACTATACACATACTTATATAAACTTTAAAAAAATAACAGGCTATTATAAATATTCTGTTTCTTTTTTAACTTAGAAGGTGCTATCATTATCCCCATTTCACAAATGAGCAAACTCAGATACAGAAAGGTGTGGTAATTGCTCAAAGTCATAAAGTTAGGAAGCGGCCAAGCTGAGATTCTAGCCCTGGCCATCTGGCTCCAGAGTTGGACCCCTTCTCAACATTTCCTAGTATGATCGTACTGTCATCTGACCATGCTCCTTTTGCAAGTCATCTTTTTCTAATTTTTCACTCAGGTAAAATTACTGATAGTGCTGCTGTGAACACCCTGAGATGTACTACTTTTTGCCTAGATGTGAAAATGGTCTGGGTTATATTCCTAGAAATGGAATTGGTGAGTCAACTTCTATGTACATTTTACATCATTATAGATACAGCCAAATCATCTTCGAAAACTGCCTTTGGTTCTTTGAGTCCAGGTAAAGGCCAGGCATCATGTTGTTAGATATGATGGCAAGGAAAGCCAACCACAGCTCCTGCAATCAAGGAGCTTTGGTCTATCAGGGGATTCATAAATTTGAGGAATAATTAAATAAGAGTGAAATTGCTGTGAGGAGTACTGCACAGGAGAGTCAGTGGGCTCCATCTTCAGCCTCTGCTCCATCTACACTCATTTCCTAGTGATCTTATCCAATCTCTGCCTGCGTATCTCCAACACACTAATGACTTCCAGGTTTCTATTTCTAGCCCTACCCAATTTCCTGAACTCCACACTCGATATATTCAATTATCCATTTAATACCTCCACTTGGATGTCATATTGGCATTCAGATTTAACATGTCCCAAACAAAACTCAATTTTATCTCCAAACTTGCCATTCCCCCCAATGTTTCCCAGCTCAGTAATGTCACACTCTCTCACCATTTACTCAGGTCAAAAATTCACAAGTCTCTCATAAGTCTTCTTTCCTTTTCATATTTCACATTCAATCCATAAGCAATATCTATGTGCCATACCTCCACAGTATGTCCTGATTTGGCACTTCTCACCACCTGTGCTCTAGTGCAAGCCACCATCATGTGTCCCTGAATGTGAGCAGGTCCCTTAACTCGGTAGTCTCTATGCTTCTACCCTTGCTCCACTACATTTGTTCTCAACATTGTTTAGGAAGATCTTTTTAAAGCGTAAAATGTCATTTCCCTGTTCAAAACCCTCCAAAGCTTTCTCTCAAAGGCTTTGGCCTTAAGAGGCTTACAGAGGATAGAGGCTGGAGCCAAATACTCAGGGTTAGAATTCTAGTTTGGCAACTTCCTAGCTGTGTGACCTTGCTCAAGGAAACTTACTTCTTTATGACTTAATTCTCATTTGTGAAATGGGGATAATAGCACCTTCTATTGAGTGAAAAAGCAGAATTATAGTTATGATAGCTTTTTATTAATAAAAAAAGGTTTGTGTAAATGTATGTGTTTGTGTGTGTACTTGTTATATATAAATGTGTATGTAGATGCATAGAAAGGGTCCTGGAAGGACAGGTACAAAATGCTAATATTTTACATTCTTGTTTTTTATATTCTTATTTTTTAGGTTGTGCTCTTTAATCCATTCGACCTCTGCTTTGGGGGCTCCTACTTTCGTGCTGGCCCCTCTCTCGTGGTGCAGTCTTCCAGGGGTTACATATACATCTATTTGCTGAAGCCTTACTGGCTTCTGTCTCTGGTCTTTATCTCTCTCCTAGTTCCCAAGCTATATACCTGACACTAACCAGTTATGTCCCTAGATGTGCCATGGGCACTGCAAGTGCAGTGTGTCTGAAAACCAGAGCTGCTACAGGTTTTTCTGGAAATGCCTCTGGGGTTCTAGCTCCTTTTCCATCCTTCTATGACCCCCTCCCCAGTTCACGCCTTCACTAACTCTTGCCTGAACCGTTGTAATTCTCTCTTAACTGGTTTCTCTGCTTTCAGTCCCTCCCAAAACAAATTCACTCATCCAACATAGATTTTCTAAAACAAATCTGATCAGGTCACCATAGTTCTTAAAAAATTCTTCCATCGTTCCCTATCATCTCCTAGAAAAAGCTTATAGTACAGAGTAGATAGGCTTTTGGACTTTGCCCCAGCCTCTTTGCCCTCCATTCCCCTACAGGCCCTCTGGACCAGCCAGGCCCAGTCACTTCCTGATCCCAATCCTGATCCTGTTACTCGTCTTCCCACCCCAAGCATATATGGGGGCCATCTTCCCCATTCCAGGCTTCCCTCTAGCCTGGGAGCACCTACAGAAGACTTATCAGGTCACCTTGGCAATGAGGTACCTGCGACAGAGTAGGGGTATGTCTATTATTCACAGCTTTTTGATTTAAAAAATTTCAAACATACAGAAATGATGTAAGAGTGATATAATGAATACCTGGATACTGTGCACCTAGGGTCACCAAGACAAAAACATTAGCATCATCCTTAACTTCTCTCTTGCATACCTTTTATTTTATTCATGAACAATTCCTTTAGGTTCTTGCTTCAGAATATATCCAGAATCCAAATACTCCTCACCGCCTCCTCTGCTATGCCCTGATCCAAGCCAGCATCTATGACCATGACCGTTAGCCTCCTCAAAGCTCCCTGCTTCCTCCTTGATCCCTACTGCCTATTCTCACCCAGCAGAGGGCTCCTGTTAACTCATGAGTTTCTCCCCTGCTCAAAACTCCAGAATGGCTCCCATCTTCTTTGGAGAAGCTAATGTTCTCACAGTTGACAAAGTCTGCTATGTATACTACCATCTCCTACATGTCTGTTGCCGCTCCTGCTCTCCCTCGCTCGGGTCTAGCCACAAAGAAATCCTTGTGGTTTCTCAACAGGCCAGGCATAGACAATCACAGGGCTTTTGCATTTTCTTGTTCTCTGCCCTTAAGGTTCCTCAACTTCCACCCCGTATCTGTGGGATCAGGACTCATTCTCTCACCTTCTCAGTTCTTGAATGCAAACACCTCAGTGAAACTCTCCCTTACTCACCTAATTAAAATTGCAAATTACTCTGCCCCCTGATTCTCTAATCCTCTTTCTGGGTTTATTTTTCTCACGTGACACACTAGTATTTTTGTCACTTATTTATTTTTGTTATGGTCTGTCAACTCCATAAGGACAGGGACCCATGCGCTGTGCTACCAGCCGTGCTTCCGGCATCTGGAAGGGCGCCTGATACATAGCAGAGCACAATTGACTTCTGTTGAGTGGAGCAACGGTAGCCCAGAGAAGAGACTTCGGTGAGGAATTAAGCCCACCCGCAGGTACTACCAAATACCCTCAGACAGCGTCACGGCCCGCCCCACTCCCTCAAGCCACGCCCACGGGGGGGCGGGACCGCGGCCGGAAGCAGATTCCCCGCCACACTCTCCGTCGGCGGAAGCCAGGCCGGGCAGTCTAGGCCCTCCTTCCGACTTGCCTCGGGCTCCTGCCCCGCCTCCCTGAATGTGGGTGAAAGGTCGGCAGTGCCGGCACTGCTACAGGGGCAGTGAAGCTAGGCGGCGGGGAACGTACCGACACACTGACGAGCAGACGGACCATGGCAGACGAGGCGAAGCCCATCAGCCCGATCAAGAACCTACTGGCCGGCGGCTTTGGCGGCATGTGCCTGGTGTTCGTGGGGCACCCGCTGGACACCGTCAAGGTGCGAGGAAGGTGGAGGGAGGAGGCCTGGGCGGGGCATGGAAAGCAAGGTCTCCAGCGAGGTGCGGCCGGGGATATAAAGGGGGCCCGTGGGAGCTTCCGTGAGAAGTTTAGAGAATATCCCTTTCGCCCTTTTTGGAGTTCGCGGGAAGCTGTTCCTCTCCTGCAGAGAGCTGGATCTCGCAGAGCAAGCCGACTAACCGCCCATCAAGGGCTCTGATTTAAAGTTCTCTGTCCCGTAGCCTCTCCTGACCTTGCGCCACTTCTTTAGGAATGAGAAAGAAGCGCCTCCCCAAAGTTCTGATTTCAGCAAACCCTAACATTATAAGCAAGATCGAAAGAGGTCACCTGTAAAGCCCATCTCAGGAAGAGAGCTAAAGACAGAGGCACGGTTATTCTAGAGATGTCTTTTGGCGCATTCCTCTGGGACCAGAGTGCCCCATTACCATCTCCTTTTCACCTTTCACTGTCCACGAGGGTCTTGGCCATCTTCAGCCTGTCACCCTGTGTTAGACTGAGTGGCCCCCAGTGCGAAATGATGATGTCCTCAGTGACTCAGCCTCTGCCAAGGAAAGCCAGTGACCTACCTTGCCCAGGACTAGGCCTGTCCTCACAGCTCCCAGGTAAGGAAACTGTGGTCAAACTGAGACAACTGGAAAGAGGAGACTCCTGGGGGCTTGTTCCCTGGGCTTCCTCTCAACGCTTCCCTGTGCAGCACTTTCAGCCAGGTTTTGCTGGAGGCTAAAGTCCATGCCCTGTGACTTAGCATTCAAATCTTCATCCCTGTTTTCTAACCTAATTTCTGGACACACGCTTGGAGGAAGTTGACAGATCATGGCCAGGATGGGCCTTTGGGGAGCAGACATGTCACAGAGTAGGAAGCCTGTGTAGGGGTCTATTAAAATATAGACTTTGGCACATGGCATCTCCACGCTGCTTGAGTGTCCTTAGGACGTGGTGGTTGCCTTCCCCCAAAACGAATAACCTGAGATGCAGACAGGCAGAAGCTTACCTTTTCATCGCCTTGAGAAAGTCACATAGCATCAATACCACCACATTCTATTCAATCGAAGTGAGTCGTTGAGTCTGACCCACATTCAAGGGAAGGAGGATTAGCATTTACCTTTTGAAGGGGAAGAGTGTCAAAGAATCAGTGGACATAATTGACAATCACCACACGGGGTAAGGATGGGTGAGGATTTGGCCTAGGAGAAAACTCAGACACAGAGAGGAAGAACTTAGGATTCTGGAAGCTTCTTGAGGGACTACTCCAACAGACTGGGTACTCGTGTGACAGAAGAACAACAGGAAGAGGTCAGAAGTGATGCTAAGGTTTCAAATCCTGAGAAAGAGAGTGGTTATGTGGCTCTGGCACAAATGGGACATTCATCAGGAGGGTGAGATTCTGGAGGTGATTTGAGTAGGGAAAGCTTCTCCAGAAAGTTGGAAATGTAGCCATGAAGGTGGGGAGAGAAAGTCTAGAGATGGCCCAATGGTCGTCATCACTGAGCAGCAGCTGAAGCCCTAGACTCAGGTTTCTTTTTCTTTTTCTTTTTTATTTCATTTATTTATTTATTTTAAGTTTATCGAGCTAGACTCTGAGTTTTCTGAAAGGAATAGTGGACCAGATGAGTAGGGTGCAAAGCCTTGGAGAATGCCTGGAGTAGCAAAGAAGACAAAGGAGGAAATACTAAGAAGGGAGATTTAAAGAGAGAGACAGTTTGAAGCATTGGCTACACCAAAAGGGCAAGAAGGTTGAGGACCAAGAAAAGCAGATTAAATCTGCCTCACTGCAAAATGCCTTTGTCGAACCTTACCTGATCACCAACATGCCACCACAGATGGGAGTCCGGTAGTGGCTAGAGCTAAGCTTTGCATTGGCTGGTTACTGGCACGTCATTGGAACTCACTAAACCTAGTCTTATCTGTGAACTGAGACTACCTCTCCCACTGGGTCGCGTGAGATCCATTAGATAAGAAACAAATGGTGAAAGTAAGCGGATGAGGAAATCAGAGGCAGCATCTCTCAAAGCATGTTGCTAATGATTGTTGAGTACAGGGTTTGAATAAATTGGAGGAAAGAGAAGTCCGAATCCAACAGCTTAAGTGAATGCTGAAGACATGTATACAGTGCAGCTTTTTCTGTTCAGAGTTTTGGCAGACAGTTGGGCCACTGTTACTGACAGGCAATTTGGATTCTGGGAGATGACTGTATCTTAACTTCTGATTTCAGGTCCGACTGCAGACGCAGCCCCCGAGTTTGCCTGGCCAGCCTCCCATGTATTCTGGGACCTTTGACTGTTTCCGAAAGACTCTTTTTAGAGAGGTATGGTATCCCGGTGCTGGGCATTCCTCTGACTCAGAGGAACACGTTCACAGGTTTGTTTGTTACTCCCTGAAGGGGGCAGGGTGGCTGTGTGTAGTTTTGTTGGAGGTCTGGCCCACAGCGGCGGCTCACTCGCTGTGCCACCACCCTGTGCCCTCCTATTATGATTACTCTGGAGTCTTTGCTAGTTCCAGCTACTGTTTTCTACAGATGACTGAAGCTAGTAAAATGATTCTCTCTTTTGGAAGGCAAGAATTTAGACCACAGGGGATTAATGAATAATTGGAGACTCAAAATGGAAGAAAATGCAAATCTGGATTAATCAGTTTGACAGAAATCGGTGGCAGAAGTTCACAAAAGTCTGAAGGAAAAGACAGCCATCTGAGAAACAGTGAGAGAGGCCCGCAGAGTCTTCAGACTCCTAGACAAGGACACTAAATTGGTTTGAAGTTACTGGATCACAGAATAATTTTCATACATTTCTTAGAGTGAAAACATGGGATTTTTAAAAAGTTTTAATTTCTAGTGACATTACTCACTTCATTAGCACAGGTGTAAAAAACTCTACTGAGAACTTTTTTTCTTCCTTTGCTTCCTAAAATATAGGTCTTGTGAATAAACACTATTAAATATACAGTCTTTCTTAAATACATGGAGTACCTATTTAGCAGCTGGGCAGTGTGCTGGGTGCTGGGGGCCTGGTGAGAATGGCTTGTGTAAATCCAACTCCCTGCAGAGTCGTCTAGGCTTCCTTAGTCCATATTTTTGGGTGTCCCTGGTTTTTACTGTGCCAGTCTTAGCTGTCTGCTCTCTGGAGCTGCCAGACAGAGATCTTGGTTGTGCTGCATGGACCTGGGTGGGCCAGCACCCAGGAAGGAGGGCTAAAAGAGTTGTCAGGAGGCGTGGACTTGGCCCCTTAGGACATGAGCCTTCTTCTCAACCAGGTGGCGAGCCATTGGGGAAGCTTCAGAAGGACTTTTTCCCTTGTAGATCCTCCTCAGAACCTTCTCTGCCTTATTTACTTTGTCCTGTTGGCTGCCTCTGCACTTTGTTTTTGGGGAGTCTGCTTATAGCCTATAGCAAAGGTTTGACCTTTGCACCGTCCAGGAGAGCTGACAAGTAGAATTCCAGAAAGTGGCTTGGTTGTGAATGCCCAAGGCATGCACGAGGCCGGTTCTTTGGGCTGGGTCTGGACCGTCCCGGTGTGCTGCCCCGACTCTCACATTTTTTGTGTTTGTTTTTTAAATTATTCCTTATTTTGTATTAAAGTGATATAAACTTGTTACAGAAAGGCTTGTAACAAGGTAACAAATTGATCCCCCTCCATTCTCCAGGACAACTACTTCCAGCTTTCAGTTGTTCATGCTGTTTCTAAGGAGCTACACAGTATACATTCACTACTATATTTTATACATCTTTAGATGTTTTAGCTCTCTATTCATGGTAAAGGATTTTAACTCTTACATAACCTATCCCCTCTTTCTGCTCTGCCCATATAATTTTATCACACCTTGTGATTTAATCCAATTCACTGTTTTTATGATTACCATTTCATATATGTTTCTTCCTGATAACTAATGTACTGTGATGTGCATTCATTTCTTGGGCAACTTTTTATTTCTCTTGAGGTTAGGTTAATAATTATGCCAATCTTAATTGCTTATGTTTCTTTGAATCACTGCCTCTGTCACCCTGTACTCTAAATGCTCTGTGGAATACCTTTCTGTTTGGTTTCCCACACTGCCTAAACAGTAATGATCTGTTCTTCCAATGTGTGTTATTTTGCTTTGTTTTTCTTGGAAACATGCCTCCTAGAGCCTGCCTGTCACGGGACAAGTGACCAGGTTCATATCAATGTCACGAGAAAGAATTCACAGACGGACAGTAAAGGCGATAAAGCAATAGCTCAAATTTATTGGAAGCAAAAATACACTCTTAAAAGCAAAAGTACACTCTCAGACTGGAGCGCGAGCAAGCTCAGAAGGAGCTGCCCTGCCTTATTGTGGGTTTTGGGGTTTTATCTATTGATCTAATTAAGGGGTGGACTATTCATGATCTGGGGTGGTCTCTTCATAAAAAGAAAGCGGTATGGAAAACACCCCTTTTCTTGCCATATTTGGGTTTTTCAGAACTGTCATGGCATCAGATGCATCATGGGTACAGCGTTAACTGCAATGCTAATTTATTATAATAGCTGTATAATGAGAGAAGAATTAGGCCAAAGGTGAACGGGGCCTGACCTGTGCATGTGTCTTTGTGGAAAGACCACCTGTGTCTCCAAGTCAGGATGTTGTGGGCTTTGGGCTCCTTTAAGGGCTTATCAGGGCTCATGGCGACCACATCTGTGCCCTTGTGGGTTTCTCATCCTCCTGCTCCTATCTGTCTATCTGCCTACTGCGACACTCCCTCCTCGTACTCCCATGTAGACTGGCTTCCCAGACCCACGGCACCCTATACCGTCCTGGAAATGCCTTTCGTCTTTCTTGGGATGAACTTTTGCTCTCCTGGGTCCCAGACTTTCCTCTCCCTTGGTTTACTAACCTTGTTTGGTTGGGATATCTCTTTGTCTTACTGTCTACTTACTGCTAGTACATAATTGCTGTCATTACCCAAATGTACTCGTGAAAATTGATGTGCAGTCTTACTATTGTTTTTAACAATAAAAATCCCATGTCTTAATACTTGGAAAATACATAAATTTCTTAATCACCTGTAATCTCGCCCCAAGGAAGCCAGGTCACAATGTACATCCTGTTTTGTAGCCTCCTTTTTTGTTTTCACTTAGTAGTGTCTTTTCATGTTACATTGGGATTTTATGACTGTGCGATAGTCCATCTACTGAGTTACCATAATTTGTTTCATTTATCTTGTATTTGGATTCCAAAATTGTGTACCTGATAAATGCGTGATGTCATTTTAAAAAATATCTCTGAGTATTTTCTTAGAATAAATTTCTAGACAGAGAATTGTGCTGCGCAATTCTCTTCCAGATTTTCTTCCAGAATGGAAGCTGTTTTCCATTATCTTCAGCAGTATGTAAGAGGACAATTTCTGATAAATGTTGAGGAGAGGGTTTCTACCTTTTCACAGCCCTCCTTGCTTGGCAGAGTTGAAGGAAGGAAGCCTCAGGGGAGTGGACACACTGCTTCTCTTTTTCAGCGGTGTAAAAGTTGGTGGTGTAAAGCTTCTGCTTCTGTGATTCCTTACAGGGCATCACGGGGCTATATCGGGGCATGGCTGCCCCCATCATTGGGGTCACCCCCATGTTCGCTGTGTGCTTCTTTGGGTTTGGTTTGGGGAAGAAACTGCAACAGAAACACCCAGAAGATGTGCTCAGGTGAGTACTTACAGGCCTGGAGCATTCGATGCTGCCCTGCCGGGTGGCGTCCTCCTGGGCCCGGAGGCTGGCACCTGGGAGCTCCACATGAGGGAGCTACTCGAGTTTCTTTTGCCTTGTGAACCAAAAGGGAAAAAGCTCCCTTCTCCCCCCTCCCCTTAACCAGGCTTTCGTAACTTTTTTCTGTGAGGCTACCGGTATTGCTTATGGGGACATCAGTAATACCAGCCCTGCAGGGGGTTGGGAGGTCTGAATGATAAAATGTGTGTCACGTGCTGAGAGCAGTACCTGGTGCTGCAGTAGTGACAGCAGCAGCCTTGTTTTCCATTACCTGGTTGGGAAAAAGGAGGCTCTCACTTTGTTTTACTTTATAATGTGATGATAATTATTTCAGATATTGGTTTCTCTGTTAAAGTGAAATAAATTAGTGTATTTCCTTAAAGTTTTATAAACTTTAAGAAGTTGGATTTGGGTATGAAGAGGCAGATGAGTCAGAATTATAGCTCAGAATCGACAAAATAGTAAATGAAAACAGACTTCTTGGGATGCAGGGGAACTCTGAGTAGAAACATGTGATGTCAAGGTACTCTGTCTGAGCTGTGTAAGGTGACAACTCCTGAGAGGGGCTGCAGGCAGCACAGGACACACATAGGCTGGTCAGGCTTGAGATCCAGGAACTCAGGCGAGGAAGCCCAGGGTGCCACGCAGTTGTTTTCTGTCACTACTTCAGGCTACAGCAGGCTGAGCAAGGGTCTAGGATGTACACAGAGATGCTTGTAATGCGACACTCTATTTCTGGACTCCTATGACCCTCTGAATGTGCCCAGCTTCTATGAACAGACACAGATGGTCCCAAAGGTGGGTGTGTGTAGGGTCCTTTGAAGCTGTGTTTGACAGTTGGTGATCCAAATGTCCCATGGACACATGTCCTCTCTGAGCATCTGGTCCTTTAGCTCATGTGCCAGCTCACAGGTATACCAAAGCTATGCACCAGAACCCCCGGTGGAGTCGCTGCTAGTACTTTGGCCTGTGGGATGTGTTGCCCGTACGATCACATCAGCACTCAGAAACACTCTTCCTGCTTGAGCAAAGGTTGAGATGCTCAGGACCCCACCACCACAATCCTGCCATGTTTAGAATCCTGAATATCAGCCCTGCCGTGTTTCCCATCCCTTCAGTGGTGTTTGGGGATAGTATGGAAAGGAGTAGTATCAGGGCTTTGGGATGGCAGCCAAGGAAGGACCAGCACTCATAGATGCTTCCCTGGGGTGGGGTAGGGAGTGGCAGAATGGGCCAGGCAGTCAGAGAGTGTATCTACATGGTATCCTGTGTACACACAGAGACCCCATTCACAGGAAAGTCCTCAGTCCCAGGAGATGGAGATATACTCGGCCTGGGGTCTGGACATCCTGAGAAGAATGGAGCATGTTGGTTTTATATTGGGGGAAGTTTGTTTGCTGAGAGAGTCTCTTCTTTGTGACAGCAGTGTGAACTGGAGCTGTGAAGGAGACCATGAATGAAAGCAAGTCTCTTGACTGTTCACTAGTCAGCCTGTGTGCTGGGCTTGCATGCCTGATGTAGATATATGAGCCCTGTCTGGGGCGAGTGCATGGACAAAACTGGACCATTGAGGCTGGCACCCCGCCTAGAGGGAAGGACCCTGAGTGGACGTCTCCCTACCCCGATTTGACATCTATTTTCCAGGTCTTGGGCTCCTTGTTGGGTGGGACCAGCCTCAAGGCTCAGCTGGCAGAGGCTTGGGGTCAGGAGAGGCTTCCAAGTGAAGTTTTTCAGCAACATTTGCTTAATTGTGGGGACTCTGGTAAATGCAGATTGTAGCTTTGTGCTCCATTGCCTCTAGATCATCCTGGTATTGCTAATCCCAGAAAGAAAAGGCGATGCCAACGGTGGCACAGACTGCTGCGGGCTATAGATGCTAGGAACCTCAGACTCCGCCAGATACTCAGTGTGGCTCAGTCTGTGGGGGCTAGGGTAAGGACCCATATCTCTGGCCCCTGGGGGATCATTCCCTGCACAGAGACCCACAGAACCATCATGCCTGTCTGAGTACCATTCCTATTTGGCCCTTTCTCAGCATCTTATAGCACATTCTTTACAACTGGCCTGCCTGCCCTCAGCCAGTGGAGGTGGCCACAGCTGTTCCCCCTGGCCTTGATGCTGTCCTGCTTGAATCTTGGCTTAAAATGTTCTGTGGCCCTTGATGATCCAGAGGAGGTGAGGTTGGAGAGAACCTGCTTTTGACAGAGATCCAGATCCTGGCTTAGTAGCTTTTTTCCATAACAACCCTGAATTTTACAGGTAGGGAATAAAGGCTCAGAGAGGCCTGGAAACTTATCCATAACCGCATGGCAGGCCCAGGGGAGGAAGCCATGTCTCACTATAAAGCCCCTCCCGTGGGTGACAGCACCTGGGTGTGCAGGTGGGCCTCGTGCGGCTCTTGACACTGAGACCCCTGCCCTGAGAAGTTTGACATCAGAATATACCTGGCACTTGGCTTTTGCGCGAAATATGATTTATTTGTGGTATGCTTCTGCCCAAAATGCTTTTTTTTTTTTACAAAGTCATCCTCTGCTGGGGTTGCCTCTGTCCTGCGTGGGTAGTCATACGTGCTTACCTCTGTGTTTTGTGTTCAATACAGCTACCCCCAACTGTTTGCAGCTGGGATGTTGTCTGGCGTATTCACCACTGGAATCATGACCCCTGGGGAACGGATCAAGTGCTTGTTACAGGTAGGGTTGTGATCTGGGGTGGAGGATGTGATGTGGGGGGTGGGGCTAGCTCTTTTCATTCAGTATACAATTTCGCATGGATGTTTATGTCCTTTCACCCTTTATAAAGGCTTCAGGTCAGGTGTGCAAAACAATTTCAAGGTTTTCAGGAATATGGAAGCAATCGTAGTAGAGTCAAGAACCAGGACAGTATAACAGACCAACCCAAATGTCAGACCTGCACATTTGTCAATCCAGACATATCCACCCTTTTATAGCCACATCTACTTCAGGACCTCTGAGAGGTAAGTCATGTCTCATCGGAGTGGAAGGGAGGCTGCTCTAGCCAGCATCTTCTGTCTCCACCAGTTGCCCTAAGGCACAGTGATCTTAATGTGCCTGGCCTGTTCCAGGCCGAGTGAGCTGGCCGCCTACCTTAGCGCATGGACTCTTTTTAAAAAATAAATGTTACCGCTTTTTACTTCAAATGGCTGAAGTAATTTAACACATAATTCTTGCTAGAAAATTTAGATAATGGAGAGAAGCCCAAAGAAAAAGATGTATTTATTTCCCATGATACCACCCCACTGAGGTAACCACTGTTATGCTTGTGTGTGAATTCTTCTAGTCTTTTTGGTAAACATGTATGTTAAGAAATGTTATGTTTTGGAATAAAATTGGGATCACCTACTGCAATAATTTTATAACTTTCTTCACTTGATATAATATTTTTTGAGTGACTTTTTCTTAAGCATAATTTTCTACATCTTATTTCATTACATCTCTTGTCTAGGGGTATGACAAATTATATGCCATAGCGAAGGTCTTTGTGAATAAAATTTTGTACATATACCTGATTATTTTCTTAGGATAAATGTCTAGAGTTGGAGTTAGTATGTTTAAAGGGATATACTTTTTAAGGTCTTTATTGCACGTTAGTTACCAAATAGCCCTCATATAAAAGCCTGTCACTATCTAATCCTGTCATTAGTATCTAAGAGCACCCACTTCACCAGACTCTGTAGCATCTAATTTACAACTTCTGCCAGTCCGATAGGTGAAAATTTTGCATTGTTTTAATTTTTCATGCTTTTAATTGTTGGTGAGGCTATTTTGATGAATATTAATTGCTTGTATTTTTTCTTTGTGCAGTGTCTATTTGTACTCTTTGCTCATTTTTTTTCTAAATTGATTTACAAAAGCTTCGGACATATTAAAGTAATTAATTACTTGCATGCAACAAGTCTTTTTCCTGGTTTACATTTGTTATTCAACTTTTGTGTATTTTTTTAAGTTAAACTTTTAATTTTGAGAGAATTATAGATTCACATGCAGTTGTCAGAAATAATATAAAGGAAAAAAGAAAGAAAGAATACAAGAGATCCCATGTTTACCTAGTTTTCCTAAAATGGTAACATCTTATCAAACTACAGTACAGTATCACAGCCAGGCTATTGACATTGGTAAAGTGAAAACACAGACTATTTCCAAGACGCCAAGGATGCCCTTTCATAGCCACATCCACTTCCCTCTTCCCCCTCCAGTCCTTAACTACCCTAGCAACCATCGATCTGCACTCCATATCTATAATTTTGATGTTTTAAGAATGTCATATAAATAAATTCATACAGTATGTAAACTTTTCAGATAGGCTTTTTAAACTCAACATAATTTTCTGGAGATTCATTCATATCGTTGCATGAATAGTTCATTCCTTTTAAGTAGTTCATGGTGTGGATGCACCACAATATGTTTAACTTGAATTTATTGAAGGACATCTGGGTTGTTTCCAGTTTGGGGCTATTATGAATAAAGATACTATAAACATTCATGTACAGAGATTTTCCTAAAAAAACCCAAATCTTCATTTCTCTGGGATAAATGCCCAGGAGTACGATTGCTGAGTCATATGGTAATTACATATTTAGTTTTTAAAGAAACTACCAAACTGTTTTCCAGAGTAGCTGTATCATTTCACATGCCCACCAGCAGTGTGTGATGGATCCAGTTTCTCTACATCCTCACCAACATTTGGTGTTTTTTCTGTTTTTAATTTTAGCTATTCTAATAGGTAGAGATAGCTTCTTTTAATTTGCATTTCCCTTATAGCTGAAGATATTGCAGTTATTTTCATGTGCTTATTTGCTATCTGGATATGCTGTTTGATGCAATGTCTGTTTTTGTCTTTTGCCCATTTTCTAATTGAATTATTTATTTTTTCTCTTGTTGAGTTTTGAGAGTCCTTTATAATAAATACTAGTGCTTTGTTAGATATGTGGTTTGCAAATATTATTCTTCCAGTCTGTAGTTTGTCTTTTCATTCCCTTAATAGAGTCTTTGGAGCAAATATTTTTAATTTTGATGAAGTTCAGTTTATTAATTTTTTGTTATGAATCGGGCTTTGGGTACTTAGGGTGATTGGGTCTAAGAACTCAGATCCTGAAGATTTTCTCCTATTTTTTTTCTAAAAATTCTATTTATAGTTTTTTGTTTTACATTTAAGTATGTGATCCCATTATGGGTTAATTTTTGCATAATATATAAGAATTAAATTAGAGTCTTTTTTTGCTTATGTGCTTATGGATGTCCAATCGCACCAGTATTGTTTGTTGAAAAGACTTATCTTTCTCCCACTGAATTGTGTTTGCACCTTTGTTAAAAATCAATTGAGCATATTTGTGAGTCTATTTCTGGGTTCTCTATGTTCTTCCGTTGATGTATATGTTTATCCTTCCACTAATACCACACAGTCTTGATTAGTATAGCCATAAAATAAGTTGAAATTGAGTAGACTGATCTCTCCTACTTTATTATTTTTTAAAAAAGTGTTCTAGCTACTTAATTCCTTAGTATTTCCATGTTAATTTTAGGATAATTTAGAAAATTGAGAAAAATCTTGCTGAGATTTTGATAAGACTTATGTTAAACCTAGAGGTCAATTTGGGCAGAATTGACACTTATTATTTTGAGTTTTCCAATCCATGGATATGGTATGTCTTTCCATTTATTTAGAACTTAAATTTCATTTCCATTCCCAAAGAGGTTTAATAACAGCATTAATTTCTATTAAAGAAAAACAAAGTTCAAATGCCCAACAGTAATTATGTTTAATATGAATACAGATAAAGGCTGCTGAGTAGACACTGGATATAAATAAAGGTATTATAGGTGTGATTCATTATAATTTATTTTACAAATAAGAAAAAAAGTCACTGGCTGAAAGGGATAGTTGAGATTTATTTTCTAATATTCTTTAATTTGGACGACCCATTTCTACCCCCTGTCAACTGAGGGAACTTCCTGCCATTAGACCAAAACGATGAATCCCTGTCGGCAATTGCCACCTGCCATACCACCAGCCCCTGGCTCGGAGGATATATTGTTTGGCCAGCCAACTTGTGCCTTTGGTCACTTGAGACTTTTACACAGCACCAGCTGGTGCCCTAGCTCATTTGAACCTTAAATACTACCACCTACCAGAGAGGAGGCTTTCACTAGATTCCAAATCTGTTATTTAAATTATTTTTTCAAAAATTAAAAGAGAGAAGGAGAAGGAGGAGGAGGAAGAAGAGGAGAAGAAACTTATCAGAATAAGAGCATTCTAGGAATGTTGTTAAAATCTATTCAGCTTTTGGCTAGTATATGAAATTACAGATAATAAATATAACTTCTCTGCCTTAACATTATATTCAACCCTATATCTAACATTATATGTTTTATTGGAAGCTTATTTATGATGTCTTGGCATGGATTTATTTGGGTTTATTCTGTTTAGTGTTCACTCAGCTTCTTGAATTTTTATGTTTATATTTTGCCAAATTTGGGAAGTTTTCAACAATTCTTTGAGTACTTTTTCAGTCCTTCCTTCTTTTCCAATTTCTTCCTGAAACTCTAAAGACACAAATATTTGTTATTTTGTTATAGTCTCAGAGGTCCTTGAAGTTCTGTTCAATTCACTTCAGTTTGTTTCCTTTCTATTGTTCAGATGGGGTGTTTTCCACTGCTCTATATTCTAGTTCACTGATTTTTTTTCTGTCTTTCCTCTATTCTGCTGTTGAGGGAGCTATCCACTGAGCTTTTCATTTTGCTTGTATTTTTCAATTCTAAGATTTTCATTTGTCTCTTATATCTTCTGTTTCTGTACTAAGACTTTATTTCTTCACTGCAGCTTTTTATTTTTTCTGTTTCAGGCATATTTATAATTGTATTTTGAAGGATTTTTACCATGACTGCTTTAAAATCTTTGTCAGATAACTCTAACGTCTCTTGTCATCCTGGAGTTGGCATCCACTGCTTGTCTTTTTTCTTTCAGTTTGAGAACTTCCTGGTTTGGGGTATGATGAGTGATTTTCAACTGAAACTTGGATAGTTGCATATTATGTTAAGACTCTAGCTCTTATTTAACTGTCTGTTACAGCTGGTTTTCTCTGACACCATTCCAGCAGGAAAGGGAAAGACGCTGTCTCCTTACTGCCAGGTGGAGGTAGAAGTCTGGGTTCCACATTGGGCCTCTGTTGACACCTGAGGGCAGGGCACTTCTTTTTACTGCTGGGTGGGTATGGGAGTTCAGTGTCTCCACTGACACCACAGGACGGGAGGGTGCTGGTTCCTTGATGTTAGGGATGAAAGTCCTATTTCCATACTTGGCCTTCTCTGACTCCACCCTGGCACATGTTAGGTACCTGTGGCAGCCCTGCCAGGGTGGAAGTCTAGGCTCCCCATTGGTCTTTGCTGGTGTGGAGATGGCAGGGCCACAGTTTTTGCCATGATGTGTGACTTAGTAGAATGTTTAATGTCTAAAGGTTTTCTGTCTTTCTAGGCTGTCCCTTTCCTGGTCTTTTGTCCAGAGATTGCAGGCTGTTGTTGGTTCTTCTTTTCTGTCTGTGCCCTTGGCATTCCTGGATTGCTAGTTTCTTCAGTTCCAAGTCTGAGACAGATCAAAAAGAAAGTCCTGGAAAATCACCACCATGTCGTTCCTCGAGTCCCAAGGTCACTCACCAGTCTGCCTGCTTTCCAAACTTTCAGAGTCTTCCTACGTTTGTTTAAAAAATAACTTCTAGGGTTTTTGTTGTACTTAGCAGGAGCGATAGGGGAAAATACTTCCTAGAGGAAGTCTGTATATTGATTTTGACTAAGGAAAGTTTGTTTTCAGTAGCCTTGTCCAATAGACTCTTCTCTCATGGATTCTTCCTTATCCTTTATGCCTAAAGTCCTTTTCTGCTCCTAGATGCGACAGTCCCTATCCATACTCTTGTCCTATACTCCTCCAATCTGCTAGGTGACTGCTTCGTACCTCTCCTCTCTTCACAAACCCCTATCCTCAGTGAATGACCCAGCTTCCTTCTTCACTGAGAAAACTGAAACCACTAGAAGAGAACTTTACCAGACACCCTCCACCACCTCTACCCACCACTGGCACCTGCTGCCACACATGTGGCTGACCAGCTTGTTTACTACAAGAGTGGCCCCGCTTCTGCTCGACCCCACCTTCCATTTGTGTACTGGATCCCATCTGGTCTTGCCCATCCACAGACTCGGTTCAACAATTCTTTCTTCAACGTCAGTTTTTGCTCTGCACTGGATTGTTCTCATTCATCAGCAACAAAAGCATAAAAATGCTTGTATTGCCACCTTAAAATATAAATCTCTCTGTTCTGCTTCCCACTTCAGTTTCTGTGTTTCATGCCTTTGTCCCCTCTTACAGCAAAACTTGTGAAAAGTTTTTTTTTTTTCTCTAGTTGTTGTCTCTAGTTCCTCTTTTCTAATTGTTAAACCCACTCCGGCCTGGCTTTTGCCTCACAGCTCCAACAGAAGTACTTTTGTGAAGGTCACCAGTGACCTTTATGCTAATTCCAGTGTTCATTTCTTGATCCTCTCCTTTTTGATCCATCAATAGAATCGGACTCAGCTGATCCCCTCCTCTTCTTTGAGGAGCTGTCTTATGGCTTCTGTCTCGATTGTCCTCCTACCCACTTGGCTGCTTCTCTGTCTCTTTTTTAGATTCATCATCATCTTGATCTTTCAATGTTCATGTGTACAGGACTCAGTCCTGTAACATTCATTTCCTTGAGGATTTCTTCTTGTCACACGACTTAGACACCATCTTTATGCTGATGATTCTCCAGTTTTATCTCCAACCTTATCAGACCTTTCCTGAATGCCAGACTCATTTATCCAACACTTCCATGTGGATGCTCATAGGCACCTCCAAGTCACTGTGTGCAAAACTGAGCTGGTTTCCCCAATACTCGTTTGACCTACAACCTGTAGCAGCTCAGTTGGTGGCAACACCATTCTTCTAGTTGTACAACTTCTGGTTGTAAAACCCAGGAGTCCTCCTAGGTTCCTCTCTTTTTCTCACTGTATATATCCCATCTGTTGAACAGTTAAGTTGACTTTCAGCGTATCCTCTGTCCATCCCTTCTCAGCACCTCAGCTGTAGCCACATTGCTCCAGGTCATGTTCATCACCGGCCAGGACCACGGTGAGGTCCTCCTCACTGGTGTCCTTGCTTATAGCCTGCACTGTACATAACAGTGAGAATAGTGTTAATATGTCAGTTCTATGCCAATCCTCTTTGGTTCCCCAGAGGACCGTGAGTCAGCTTCAGCATCCTCTGGTCACATGGGCCTCCCTGCCGTTCCTCAAACATACCAGGTTCACATGTGCCTGGATCATTTGAGAAAGTTATACCAAAAAAAAAAAAAGCCATTGATACGCTATTGACACTTTCTTAAATTTATTATTTTTAGAAAAATTGATGTCTTTCTGATTAGAAGTTTTTCCTAACCAGCATATGAGTCTCTTTATTCACCTCTTTGATGTCCCTTGGAGATGTTTTTGAGTTTGATATATGTAAATCCTGTTGCTTGATGCACATGTATTCTATTGCTATTTTGAATGGGGTTCTCGTCTATAATTTTTCAACTGGTTAGTGCTGGTATGTAAGAAATTATTTGGCTTATATATTTATTATATAAGTGTCTCTCCTTGGAACTTTAAAGCTGAACGTCTTTCCAGCTTTAATTACTCTTTGGTTGATGCTCCATGTGTTCTGATTCCTCTTGGTTCTGTACTTGCTATGGATCTTGCACAGGGCTGTTTTTCTCTCAGATTCCTTCAGATTATCCCTGCCTGCCCTTAGGCTCTTGGCTTTTAGGCCCTGAAGCACTGAGGCTGGGATGGGGGCCTCTCCTTGGCCCTCCCCTGGCTCTGCACAGGACCTCTGTTCAGACACTTAGAAGTTCTAAATGCAATCGCCAGTTCCCCTTTTCTTAACCAAGCTTCATGATCAGTTAGGGCTTGGCATGGAGTTGGTGCTCTATAGGTATTTATTGAAGTAGAGTAGTGAAGGACTGAAGTATTTGTCTTCTTCATTCTAGACCTCCCAACTCACTTTATTGGGAATGCTCTTGTACTTGCAAGAGTTTCTCAACTTTTTATCCAACTCCTCTATTGATTTTTTTCTAGTCAATTTGTATATATTTTGTGATATTTTCACCCAGCCTTATTTCATAGTGACTTCCACCAATACTGAACATTCCAGACAACTCTCTATTTGACAGTCACGTCTTTCATTTGTCTAATGTGTAATGACCACTTCCATGCTCACTTTGTAATCTTCTGTAACCTGCTGTGTCTGTTGACTTTGACGCCCTTGCTGACTTGATGACTCTTCTCCCCTCTCAGATTCAGGCTTCTTCAGGAGAAAACAAGTACACTGGTACCTTGGACTGTGCAAAGAAGCTGTACCAGGAGTCTGGGATCCGAGGCATCTACAAGGGGACTGTGCTAACCCTTATGCGAGGTAAACTTTGAGACTCTCTACCCGACATCACCTTGGGGGGAGGGGTCACCTGACGTGGATTTGCCACAGACGTCCTTGCCCAGATTGCCAGATTAGCCTTGGTACCACGCAGACCACAGCTCTGATGAGGCTGGCACTGTGTGTCCTGATTTTAGGCAGTCTCTCCTCTGGCCAGCATGAATATAAATGAAGATGGGGAGCCCTTCCATCCTTCCGGCAGGCTGGCTCTCAAAGGTGGAAGTCATGACAGTGGTAGTTGGAAGAAAGTGGCAAGTAGGTAGAAACTGTGGCCGGAGGGATAAGTGGGAAGAAAGAGTGACTTAGGAACAGTGGGGCTCTCCCTGGTTCGAGAGGCATGTCCTGCTGGGTGGCAGTAGGTGAGGCAAAGGTGGCCCCACCCTTGTCCTGAGATGGCAGCCTGGAGGAAGGCCGGTGTGGTTATAACTGCTTGGAGTGAGCACGTTAGTGGGGACAACTCAGAGGGGACTTGGAAGATGGAAGGATGTCACGTGTATATACTCACACCAGCGCTTGTGCCAGAGCAGCACCTGGTCACTGCAATGTAGTTGTTGAAAATGGGAGGTGCTGCTGAGGGACTTCTCAGGACACCCCAAAGGACCCGATGCCAGGCTCGGCTGTGCTAAATTGAAAAAAATCTGTGAGGATTTTATATCATTTAATTTACCTCTTTCTTGCCACTAACAGATGTTCCAGCCAGTGGGATGTATTTCATGACATATGAGTGGCTGAAAAATATCTTAACTCCAGAGGGAAAGAGGTGAGCAGAACAGAACTTAGAAGTCACTTTGCTCAGTCACGGGGAGGTCGCCCTTTCCTGTACATGGGTGTGGAGGCAGGAGTGGGACTTGCTTCTGCCTCCACGTCCCCTTTCCCCTTTTTGCCGCTGAGGCCCAGCTGACGCCTCTTGCTCTGTGCCTCATCCAGTGGAGCAAGCATTTGAGACAAGGGCATGAAACCTCCTCCAAGGCATGGTGGCTGCCATGTCACAGGAGCCCTGGCCTCGGACCTCCTCCCTTCAGTCAGTGTCTCTCCCTTGTAACTGCCCTGCTTGCCACAGGAGGGATAATCTGAACACAGCTCTCGCAGCCTTTGTGTGACTGTGGCTGGTGTTCTGCAGTGTCAATGAGCTCAGCGTGCCTCGGATCCTGGTGGCTGGGGGCGTCGCAGGGATCTTCAACTGGGCTGTGGCAATTCCTCCAGATGTGCTGAAGTCCCGCTTCCAGACTGGTTAGTGGAGGGTACTGGGGTGGGTGAGGGTGGAGTAGGTCCCGGAACTGGCCGCCCCTGGGGTGCAGAGCTCTTAAGGCCTGAGGGATACTCGCTCTCCACAACACACCCAGCATCTGTCTGCCCAGCATCTCCAGGGCTGTCGTTTGTGTTCTAGGAACTCTAGACTCATTTTCATGTCGTCCTAAATACAAAATAAGTGAGATAAGGAGTCAAATCAACTCTCCTTCCCCCACGTGAGCAGAAGGACCCTTTCATTGTTCATTTCCCTTTTCTACTCAATCGGCACCTGTAATCCAGATATTTGTGTCTGTTTGTCCCAAGGTGAACTGTGTTGTCTGTGGACAGGTCCCAGATGACCTGCAGTGTGTCCTCTTCTGGTGCTGTGACCTTGCAGGAAGACTTGACTATAAGATTGTCCTCATACGTGTCTTCATATGGTCAGGTCAGGAAGCTTCCTGAAGCCTTAACAGTTGGGTTCTGCCCACAGCACCTCCTGGGAAATATCCTAACGGTTTCAGGGACGTGCTGAGGGAGCTGATCAGGGACGAAGGGATCACATCCTTGTACAAGGGATTCAACGCGGTGATGATCCGAGCCTTCCCGGCCAACGCGGTGAGTGGCTGGCTGGGGCTGTGCTTTCCCTTCGGGGTTCAGAGCTGGGTGCTCATGGGCTGACTTTTGCTTGCTCCTGGGATTGGATTGGGGGCTCGGTTCTCCCAGAACCCCACCCTCAGCCAGAGCCTCCTAATTTGCTCCCTTTCCCGAAACTGTCAGAAAGCTTTGCCTTTGCCATTCTCTGAGGTGAGGGGCTTTGATTTCCTGACCTGGTTGTCAGAAGCGGGCAGTTGTGGGACATGCATCTTCCTCCCTCGGGAATGAGAGAACACAGTTTGATTCCCGGACCTGGAGTGGGAGCGAGGTTAGGGAGGGGTTCTAGTCCTGACAGGGCCAGCCAAGCACATGCCGTGGTCTCTGTAAATAGTCACAGCTCCTGCTGGCTTTTCTCTTCTTCCAACCCCTTCTCAGGCCTGTTTCCTTGGCTTTGAAGTTGCCATGAAGTTCCTTAATTGGGCCACCCCCAACTTGTGAGGCTGAAGGCTGCTCAAGGCTCTGGATGCTGTCACCGAAGAGGAGCAGTAGGCAGATGTCCTGAAGGGTGAGGGAAGGGGGATGTGAGATCAGAGCTCTGTGCATGGACTTGTTGAGACCATTTGCCTTAATGACATCCTCTACCTGATAGAACCTGGTGTGCCATTGGGAAACTTGAATTCACTTTTGTCAATTTAAGGGATCTCAAGAGGATTTAGAGATGTATTATGTAGCTTCTAGACCAGATACCACCTGTGGCCAGAGTACTATCTATTGGTTGACTACTAGCCCTGTCATACCCCAAATACTCACCTCGAAAGAGAAAATCTCAGCCTGCCACTGGAGGTACTATGCACAGCTTCAGCCAGCCGCCAGGAGCTGGGGTCATTTTTGATCCCTAGCTAGAAAAATGCACCAGATTTCCAGGGTACCATCCTATCCTGGCCTGCACATGGGGACTTGAGGCCCACGTCTGTCTGTCAAGTGGACTGAGTAAGTGTGCAGGGGCAGGGAGCCTGATAATGGCTTGACTTTATTTTTCAGGCATGCAAATAATCAAAATTGAAACTAAAGTAGCCTAATTTCCCAGAAGAAGGTGAAAAGCTTTTCTTCCCACACAGTGAGGAGAGTTTTAAATCAAGAGTCCCAGCCTGCTGGGATCAGTGAGAAAGTCCAGGGTATAGGAAGGCTCTTTTTGCACACTCGTTTCTCATGGGAGCCCCCTGTTTTAACAGGAAACAATAAATACTGTTTTTAATTTTTGCATTGTGTGAGATTTCTTTCTTTTGATTCCGGGTCATTTTCGCAGGCAACTCATGGCCTTGGTAGAAGCTGTCAGGGATCCAGCATCCTTACCTGATTGCTTCAGGCAGGGGCTCCAGCAAGAGAAAGAGGGAAAGGTTTTGGCCAATCCAGCCTTCCCCATTGCTCCAACCCCAGCTGCTTGAGGAACAGTCAGGTTGGATGGCGTGGGGTGACTTGATTGGTAACTGTTCCTACAGCCCTCAGTGCAAACCTGGCACGCAGGCCCCACGGGCCCAGCCTGCAGCTCATTCAGTCGTTCCTCAGCCTCTTTGCTCTGAGTCACATAGGTGACTGAGCGAACAGATGGAGAGTCGGTTGTCCTAAAAGGCCAAAAGCACTTCCGAGTTTTCATATGGGCTTTGGGTTGCCGTGTGATATGATGACACCAGCCCGGCTTTACTCATCAGTCTGACGGTGATGCCCAGGTGGTGAAGCTCGGGTGGCTGCCCAAGGAGGTGAGGGAGTTGGAGGGTCACAAGCTAGTCCTTGTCTGGTGGAGGGTGAGGCTCCTAGAGCTGGGCTTCTCTGGCAGTGTCCCATCTGGCAGTCATAGTTACTGTTGCACTGGCACTTCCCGCATTGCTGCAGCTACTTAGAGACCCTTGGACTTTGCTTTAGAGCCACCACTGTATATAAATGGGTGAGTGGGGCAGGGACCCACACACATCCGGGAATGGGTGTGGCCAACCTAGCTGAAAGCTGAAGATTGGGGGGTTGAAGGAAGGAGGCTTTATTCCTGAGAATATACTTCTGGGTAACCAGATAAGAATTATGGTCAAGTCAAAAGACAATATTTTTTAGAGATGAAAATTGTGTGCCCTGTGCCTGGGATGATTAATTCACTGTTAACGCCTGCACCTCTCATGCTGCGGGATGTCTCTGTTTAATCTCTTTGCTTTGGAGATAGCTGCATATGTGTCTCCTGAAGCTTTTTATCAGCACTACCCAGTTTTTGAGACAGTCCTGAAACCTCAGCCTTTGCTTGAAGCCCCTGGGAGTTCATTTGCATTCCAGTGAAATGCCAGTCATTCCCTTGGCTCAGGATCACTTTTACAGTCTGTGCTTCTGGGTAATTTGCCCTTTGAAACAACTTCTATTTTAAAACACGATGTTTTGGTTCCTTGATGTTAGGGGTGGTAGATTCTTTTACTCCTTTGGGTGTTCAAGAGACTCTAAGTCCAATAGGAAAGCCCCTGGAGACATATTTGTGAAGGCAGCAGAGCAGATGGTGAGTAACTCCCTCCTGGCTGGCACTTCCTTTTTATGATGCACTTTGAAATGCCACCTGTTCCTGATATATCTCTTCTCTCCCTGTTAGGGGTAAATGTGGGGGAGAGATTGGGGCCCTCCCCAGCAATTTCTCTGACTGTCACATACAGCGTAAGTAGAATCTAGAGAGTAATCGTTAAAACAACCAGCGGGTGATGACAGCCTCACCCAGGCACAAAGCAGAGTATAACTGGGTCAAAGGTGAAGGACAGAGGGCAGGTTGTTGGAACAGCAGCCTATTAGAAGCAGTAGTAGCACCATAGCCGCTGTCCTTACATACCATCTCTACCCACAGTTCTTTCCCCTCAGGATTTTTTTTTTTTTTTTTTTTTTTTGAGGCTGGAACCCACTATATCCCTTCTAGCCTTTTTAGGGGTTCATTCTTATCTCTTTATCCCCATGTAACTCATTGTTTAATGGGTAGGGATTTTTACCCCTGCGTTCAGATGCGGAAGCCAAGGCTCAGACAGGGTAAACTGATATGCCAAGATCATTGGCAAGTTGACAATAGAGTGGGAATAACAGAGTAGTGTCTGGGTGTCCACAGGCCTGAAGAAAGACTTGTTCAGAGTCTACCAGAGGCTGTCCTGGGACTGCTTGACCCAAGCTCCAAGAGGCCTGTGTGTGCCACAGGGTCAAAGCTCAGGCAACTGGCCTGTGAATCAGGCCAGGGGTGGCACATAGAGTCCCAACAGGCATTGGCAAGGCCCCCAGGGGCCAGGTGCTCCCAGAGGGCTCCCTTTCTGCTTCCTCTGCTCTGGTCAGCATGTAGGCCTGTGACTCTCCAGCCAGGCTGTCCAGTGCTTCCCACATTCTACCCTTGCCCTGAGGTGTCTCAGAGGCAGACTCTAGGTCCATTGCAGAGACTGACACTTTCCTGGGACACAGAAAGTGTCACCAGACCCACTGCTGTCTGACTAAACATGTGTCCTGGGGAGAGGGGTGGCTCACAGGTATAGAAATAGGTGGCCCAGGAATTGATTGCTCCCTGGAGCAAGGACATTGTTAAAACAGACCAGACTTCCTTGCCTCGTGCTGGAGGCATCATGGACATTGAAGAAGGCAGAGGAAACATAGCCCACCGTCCTAATCCCTTCTGCACACTAGAGGCTTGTGAACAGCTCTAAAACAAAATAGAAACTGATGGTGCTGGATTCTAAATGATCTGAGAGGACTAAACCAGAGGGTCTGGCTTGCAGAGGTGGTCAGGTAACCAACAGATCTCATGCGACAAATGCAGGACTGAAGTGGCTTATAGAAGTGGCCCCTTTGGGCAGAGAAGGGGACACCAGAGGGTGGAAGGTATGTAAACTGAGGGGTTTGGGCCAAGAGCAGGCCTCCAGAGGAGTCTGGGAGAGTTTGGGCATCTCTTCTTCCCGAAAAGAGGAGAAAAAAACCTTTTTAAATAAAACCCCAATCAAGAGTACATGAAATCCACAGTTTCATTGGAAATAGCAGTTTGACACCCTACCCATGATCATTTTCACCAGATCCACTGCTGTCAGGCTAAACATGTGTCCCACCTGTGTTATTCTGCATCCATAGTTGTAAACATCTCTGAGAATTGGCCCCATTTTGTCCACGTCTGCCTGTGGTTGGTGGTGTGGCAGTCTGAACAAGATGTTGAGTTCCTGCTAGGTAGTGAGTAGGACTGGTTGGAGCTGAGCTCCTGTCAGGACTATGGGGCCTCCTCTTCTCTATTATGGTCCCTATATTTCTCTTGCTTTTGGAGGTCTCTACTCTCACCATCACTTACAGCTATTTCTCAGTTCCTGGCTGCCTGTAGGTTTGGTTGTCATGGTAACCCCCAGTGGTGCAGCTGGACAGGCTTGAATGAAGGCAGCCTTAGGAAGGTAAATGTAGATGATATGGGGCTCGGGCCCCTGGTATTCTCTTACTCCAGGGCCTTCTTCTATTACCAGCTCAACTGGGCATTCATGAAGGCCTTTGAGACTCTACTTCCCACTGAAGGGTTTCCCAGAAGTAGGAGAGATGGATCCCTGCTCTGGGGACCAGGTGTTAGGGGAAGGAAGCAAAGTTTGGCCTGGAGGCTGTCTGTCTACTCTTACTCTGAGGCTAGTCTGTGGAGACAGGTAAGGAGCCCCATTCCCTTTGGTCAAAGGATGCCTTTGAATGCCACGTTTGATGGCTGGCTGGATGACCAAGCTGTGGAGCTTCTGAGAACAAGCCAGGCAGACCAGCCTGCTTTTGGCAGAGGTTGATGAATGTTGTTTGGAGCAATTGGGAGAACCCACCCACACTCAGCTCTGTCGTCAGGCCTGGAGTAACCTCCCTCTACCCTGTTTTATAATTGAGGTCGGAGCCCTAACTATACAGATGCCTGTTCCCTTTTAAAACAAAAAACCTGACAAACGGGCACACTCAGGGGTGGAGTTGTGAATTTGCCTTTCCAAAGGGTTGATTATAGGATTGTTTAAAATGGATCAGATCCCCAGGTGTGTTGGTGCAGTGGGGGTCACACCCAGGTTTCCTGGGTCCAGGCTGACTCCTGGAATACTTAGAAGGGTCAGTCTACCCAAAAGCAGAGAAGAGCTGAGGAACCATGCCCCTCCAGCCCCTCCAGCCCCCTCCCTGCCTATCCTTAGTGAAGTCTTTGTATTTTGAGATCAGAAGCATAGCTTTGAAGTAAAGGATCCTAATTCTGAGATGGTGAGGCCAGAAGAGCAGTTTAATTGGCTCTGCTTGCTGTGTGGAAATTTATCATTCATTTATTCAGTAAACCTTCTCCAAGAGGGTACAGTAAGGACCCAGCAAGGAAAAAGTTGAACACTATCCCTCCTCTCACGAGGCTGATGATCCAAGACTCCTTCCGGGGTTCAAGGATCTTGACCAAGGGGACTGCTATTCAGAGACACGGGCCTGCCTGGCCTAGAGCTTGGATGGCTTCTGCACCAGAGGGGATCAGGTGCTCCTTCTCCCAGAAACTCAGTTCCCAGAAGCACTGAGCTCCTGGGTGTGTGCCAAGCCAATATGAAAGGTCCTAGTGAGCATTTTAATTAATACTGGTTAATTACCAGGCGGAGCTTAACCATCCCAAATGCCTTTCAGTTCCCAAGTCTATAGTGAGTCACTTTCCGATGGGGCCCGGCAAGGAGGAGGACTCTGTCTTATGTTCACTGGGCCTTTGGTCAGTGCCTAGGCTGTGGCATGGACATCCTAGGAAGGTCTCCACCTTTTTCTATTCCCTTCCAGTCTGGTGTGAGTGAAGGGGATAACTTGAGAAATAGACTGGCCCCTTCAGTTTGCCTATGCCCCCTCCGGAGGGGCAAAAGACAGCAGTGCCTTGTGATCTGCTCAATATCATCAAGCAGTGCTGGTCGAGGACCCAGGGTAAGGTGTGCGGAGAGGTGTGTGCAGATCCAGTCCTGGGAATCTGGTGGAAGTGCTCAGGAGGAAGAACGGGCACAGAGGTCATTCCTGCTGTGGGCCTTATTCCCTTTTCCCAGGGTGCATGCTTGGCCTTGGGAGCTCTCCCAGGCTTCTTTCTCTGTCTGTGGCTCTCAAATTACTGTATCATTGGAACTCCTACTATCTACAAGGCCGTCACCGTTTGACATCTTACAGACCTCCTGCCAGACTTCTGAGGGTCTTACGGTCATTCCACCATTCCACCCAGCGGCCAGGGTGATCCTGACTCTCACGGTCCACTATGCTAGGACGGCTTTCCTCCAGATCTTCCTGTGGTCGGATCCTGCCCAGGCCTCAAAGTCAACTTGATGTCACCCCCTAAAGTGGGTCCTCTTGCTCTCCACCGCAGCCAGAAACACACTGAGGAGGTAATGTGTGATGCTGCGTCTGGTTCTGGACTGTGTCCCTGACGCCTACTGAGTGGTGGCAAACAGGAGGCTCTTAGCGTGTGTTGAAAGAAGAAATGCAAGGCCGTCGTGACTAAGTAAGAGGCACTGACGACTCTGCTGAACGGGTGCACCATTCACTCCGGCTCCTCCACCGCGGACCGGCCGGAGCAGGCGGGCAGCTCAGTGGCGCACGCGCACTGAGGGCCGGCGCTCGGCGGGGGCGCGCACGCCCGCGGCCGCGTGCGTCACAACCCGGGCCCCTGCCCCGCCCGTCCCGCCTGCCCGCTCGTCGGTCCCCGCGGCGGCGGCGGCGGCTGCCCTGTGACCGCGGCGGCAGCACCAGGCCGGCCGAACTAGCGTAGGGTCGTGCGGCCCAGAAACTCACAGCCGGTCGAAGGGCGGCGCGGCGCAAGGAAGGCCCGACCAGGATCGCGCGTGAGGAGACGTCGCGGGCGCCGGGCGAGAGGCCGGCGTGAGGGGGCGCGGAGGCAGGGGCCGCCGGCTGCCGGGACCCGCCTGTCCTCGCGTCCGCCGCCGGCATGAGCCACATCCAGATCCCACGGGGGCTCACGGAGCTGCTGCAGGGCTACACCGTGGAGGTGCTGCGGAGGCAGCCTCCCGACCTTGTCGACTTCGCGGTGGACTACTTCACCCGCCTGCGCGAGGCCCGCGCCCAAGCCTCCGGCTCGCCCGCCACCCCTCCTTCCGGCGCCCAGCGTCCAGAGCCCGGCCCTGGCCTTGTCGCCGACGCGAACGCGGACAGCGAGACCGAGGAGGACGAGGACTTGGACGGTAGGCGGCGGGCTGGGCCGAGGTTCGCGGCGGGGGGGACAGAGGGAGCGGGGCAGGGGGTCTTTAGAGAGCTAGATGGGGCTGCGGGTGTGTGTGGGGGGGTGCAAGCCGAAAACCGTGGGCCAGGACCTCGGAGTTCCCCAGCGGAGTGTGTCGGGGATCCCAGAGCCGCCGGCGTGATCCCAGCGTGCGCCACTTCCAGTTTGAGCTCCGCCGTGCCCCGAGCCCAGGAGCGCACCGACTGAGTTGTCACATTCAGCCTCCAAGGAAACGTGCGCGCTTTCGGCCCGCGTGGTGGCGCGGACCGCCTGGCCCGAGGAGAACCCCGCCTCTGCCAGAGACCCTTCGTCGGGTTTTGTTCCGAAGACAAGAACATGCACCGACTCGTGTTTAATAACCAGGACGGTAACTGTGTTTGGAAATAATTCATTTTGTGAAAAGTTACTGGGAAGAACTTTAAGCACAGACAGAAGTAGAGAGAGAAGATGAAATGAACCCCGAGATGTCATCACCCACATTCAGCAGTTCAAATATCTGTCACATATGTTTCATCTGTACCTTTTTTCCTTTAGCTGAAGTTTTTTAAAAAAACAAATCCCTGTTAGGTCATTTCACTCCTGCATACTTGCGTATGCATTTCTTAAAATATGGACCCTGGCAATGTACATAGTTTTTAATTTGGCTGAAACGGTTGAATCAAATTTGGTGAGGGTAAACTGTAACTGCCTTGTTTAGCATATGGGGTGTAGGAAAGAAGACGAGTAACACTTGCTACATCTGATTGAAGCAGGGTTGTCAAAAAGCAATTTCATACCTCTGTTGCTTCAACCTAGTCTTTGTCAGTTTAACAATAGAATTATCCTACTTTTGAACAGCCAGAGTTTAACAAAACAAAACATTTGAGAGACAAAATTAGAGACAATATTTTTAGAGCATACTGAAAAAAAAGAAAAAACACCCAACTAGTTCTGAGTTGAATCCACATTAAGTCATGGTGGCAAGCATGCTGAAGAGTAGAAATTGCTCTTCTGTATTTCCCCTAACTTATTGCACATTAAATTATGGGGTTTTCAGCTTCAACCTGGAAATCAGAAACTATTTCCCAAAATCTCTGCCACAGATTTGTTTTGTGGTCTAAGACAAGTTGTCATACTTGTTTGATTTCAGATTTACTTATCCTTAAATGGGGACAGAGACAACACTCTCCTAGAGATAACTGTTTTTAAAAGCTTTATTTTAGGAGTGACTCCTATGTTTATTTTCCCTGTCATATCTATAAATCACAAAGCTATAATTTGCTTTGCGACAATTTTTTCCTAGTCTGTTTCTTTTTAAAATTTATTTTTTAATTACAGTTGACAATACAATATTATATTAGTTTCAAGTGTACAATACATAGTGATTAAATGTTTATATACCTATGAAGTCCACCTTACTAAGTCTAGTACCCATCTGACAGCACACATAGTTATTACAATATTATTGACTGTATTCCCTATGCTGTACTTTATATCCCGTGACTGTTTTTATAACTGGCAATCTGTACTTCTTAATCTCTTCCACTTTTTTCACCCATTCCCCCAAACCCCGTTTCATCTGGCGACAACCAGTTGTGGCAGTTTTTATTTACAAAAAAACAATGTTGTAGAAATTAATCCCAGATGAGTAAAAATGGAGTTTATAAGTTTTATATTATGTCTTCACTCGTTATTTCTGATATTTTTTCCAAAATTGAGTTGACTTAAATCTTTATAACCCTGTGCTTTATTTTACTGGTATTTACATGTTTTTTTTGTTTATATCTCTTAAGTGGCTGTGCTATATATAATTATAGAAATCAACACAAAGCCAACTTCTGTTTACAGATAATAGACTAAAACGTTGCACACAGTGAGATAATGTTTCACACTCATAAGGTTGGCTTTTATGAAAAAAAAATTGCAAGTGTTGGTGAGGATATAGAAAAGTTGGAACCCTTGCTCATTGCTGGTGAGAATGTAAAATGGTCTGGCTGCTGTGTAAAAGAGTTTGGTGTATCCTCAAAAAGTTAAACAGAATTACCATATGTTCAAGCAGTTCCACTGCTATGTATATATATCCCACAGGAATAGAAAAACACGGAGTCCAGCAGATACTTATATGCCAATGTTTATTGCAGCATTATTCACTATAGCCAAAAAGTAGAAACAACCCAAGTGTTCCGTCAACTGATGAATGGATAAACTAAGTGTGGAATTTACATGCAGTGGAATACTATTCATCCTTAAAAAGGAATGAAATTCTGATACATGCTACAACGTGGAAGAACCTTGAAAACATTACGCTTGTGCAATATGCTAGATACAAAAGGACAAACATTGTATGATTCTGCTTATGTAGCGTAGGGATACCTAGAATAGGCAAACTCATAGAGACAGAAAGTAGAAAGAGGTTACCAGGGGCTGGGGAAGCAATAATAGAGAGTTATTGTTTAATGAGTGCGGAATTTCTGTTTGGGATGATGAAAAAGTTGTGAAATTGGATAGGGGTGATTGTTGCACAACACTGAATATCATGCCATGAATAGAAACATTAGGATAATAAGCCCACAGGCTTATTATCTAATTTCTAATTAGAAATTAGAAATGGGATATGTAGTGTTAGAACTGTAAATAGCAAGGAGACTTTGCTTGATAAGGTCCTATTTGGCTAGCCATCAATTCATTTTATAAAATTGTTTGTTATTGGAAACACTTGAAAAACTTAGTAGCTGTTATTCGTTTATTTTATCAATAGTTTTGATATCAAACAGCACACCAAGTACGAAGTATTATAGTGGGCATTTAACTCTGGGGAAAGCCTGAAGAGTTCAGATTTATTAATAAATAACTCTTAACTATATTCTCATAAGAACAAGAAATTAACATTCAGACTTAATTTACTTCTGTAATTATCATAAAACATTTATACTTGTGGATCTCCCAGCGTTTTAACAGCTTTATGGAGATATAATTCACGTGCCAAATAATTCATCCATTTAAAGTATGTAATTTGGTGGTTTTAGTATACTCACGGATATGTGCAACCACCATCACAATCAATTTTAGAACATTTTCATCACCCCATAGAAAACACTTTAGTCATCACCTGCCAACAGCCCCATTCCCTTCAGTCAAAGGCAACCACTAACCTACTTTCTGTCTATAGATTTGCCTATCCTGGACATTTCATAAAAATGGAATCAGACAATATATGGTCTTTTGCTCCTGGCTTTCACTGAGCATGAGGTTTTCAAGGTTTATCAGTGTTGTAGCATATGTTAGTATTTCATTTCTTTTTAATTGATGATACTATTCCATTGTATGCATATACCACATTTTGTTTATTCGTTCTTCAGTCGATGGACATTTAGGTTATTTCCACTTTTTGATATTATGAATAATGCTGTGAACATTCATCTGTGCAAGTTTTTATGTGGACATACATTTTCATTTCTCTTTGGTATATACCTAGGAGTAAAATTGTTGGGCCATGTGGTAACTCCATATTTAACCTTTTGAAGAACTGCCAGACTGTTTTCCAAAAGTGGTTGTACCATTTTACACTCCAACCAGCAGTGTATTGAGGGTTCTAATTCCTCCACGTCCTCGTCAGGCCCCGGGTGCACACCATGAGCGAGCGTATGAGAGGAGACGCCCTGCCTTCAGAGATCCAGTTCTTAAGGGGAAACGGCCACATCCATAGGTCAGGGGTGGAAGTTGGGGGGGTGGAATTAAAGAGGGAACAAACCCTTTTTTTGAATGAAATCTACATAACGTAAAATTCCCAATTTTAAAGTGAATAGTTCATTGGCATTTAGTACATTCACAGTGTTGTACAGCAATCAGTTCTATCTATAAAACATTTCTGTCATTCCAGAGTAAAGCTTCTCACCCATCAAGCAGTTTCTCCCCCTATCTTCCTTCCCCTTCCCCCATCTCTGGCACCAGTCTGCATTCTGTCCCTCTGGATTTACCTGTTCTGGCAAATGGAGTCATACAATATGTGATCTTTTGAGTCTGGCTTCTTTCACTTAGCATAATGTGTTCAAGGTTTATCTCTAGTGTAGCATTACCAGAACTTCATTCTTTTTTATTGCTGAGTAATATTCCATCGTTTGTATATACCACAGTTTGTTTATCCATTAATTAGTTGATAGACATTTGGGCCATTTCCACCTTTGGCTATTGTGAATAGTGCTGCTGTTAACATACCTGTGCATTTAACTTGTTTGAGTACTTGTTTTTAATTCTTTTGGGTTATATACCTGTGAGTGCAATTGTGGGGTCATATCGCATTTCTATGTTTAGCTTTTTGAAGAGATGCCAAACTGTTTTCCACAGTGGCTTAATCATTTTACCTTGTCAAAGTACTTGGATTTCAGTTTCCACATCCTTGCCCACACTTGTCTTTTTTATTATAGCTATCCTAGTGGGTATGGTTTGGTATCTTATTATGATCTTCATTTGCATTTCTCTAATGACTAATAATGAACATCTTTTCATGTGCTTGTTGTCCATTCGTATATCTTCTTTGAAGAAATGCTATTCAGGTCCTTTGTCCATTTTTTAATTGGGTTTTCTGTCTTCTTGTTGAGTTTTAAGAGTTTTTTATGTATTTTGGATACTGTCCCTTACTGATATGTGATTTGCAAATACTTTCTCCCATTTTGTTAGTTGTCTTTTTACCTTTTTACATTCTTAAAGCCACCCAAGTTTTAGATTTTGATAAAGTCCCGTTTATCTATTTTGTTTCTTTTGTTGCTGTGCTTTGGATGTAATTACGGGTCTGCTTTTTCTTTGTTCCTATCCTAGCTCTCCTCTTTAGCTTGGACAGCCACAGAAGTTCCTTATCTTAGATGCTTTGCTCTCTCCAATCTACACAGTCCTAGAAGACTTGGTCCCTGTCTTTCTCTTTACCTTCTCTTTCTAGCCCTACCCCTCCTTTCCTGCTGAGCTTGTTTCTACACTTGTCAGGCTCTCTCCCCAAATAGTCTGATTGCTGTTGACCCCTCCTGAATCTTTCTTCCCTGGCTCTGACCAGCTGGCTTTTCTCTTCCTTTAGACCTCAGCTTCAGAGAGGTTTTTTCCAGATCGCCTTGCCTAGAGCGGGTCCCTTTGTTGGGGCTCAATAGCAGTTAAGTTACTTTAGAGCGCTAGTAATGATCTAGAATTCTCATTTGTTTTTTATTATTTTTCTCTCAAAAGAACAGAAGCTCTGTGAGGATGGGAGGAGCTTTCTGTCTTCTACGTTTTGTCCCTAGTGCTTTGCGCTTAGCCTGACCCATAGTGGATACTTAAAAATCTCCTGTTGAGTAAATGAGCGAATGAATGATCAAGGAGCTGATTTTGGAGATTGATATATCACAGGGTATTCTATGAGAGCACAGAAATGAGAGCTAAGGAAGGGACTGGTTGGTCAGTGGTGTTGGAAGCAATGGAGAGGGCAGGTCAGGTAGGACAGTGTTGAAGTGGTTGGACCCAGTGGTGATTCAGAGATAGAGGCACCAGTGGTGTTGTGGAAGAGGATTGTAGTCAGTGGGTCAGAGAGTGTGTGTGTGTGTGTGTGTGTGTGTGTGTGTGTGTGTGTAGGTAGTTATAGAAGATTCAAGCAAGGAATGGGGAGTACATTTTGAAGAAGTGAAGAACATACCCGGTGATAGCTTAAAGAGGAGGTAGGTATGAGGGAATGTTTTTGGTTTTGTTTGTTAAGATGGAGTCATGTTCATGTGCCAAGGAAGAGGAGCCAGTGGAGAGGTAGCAGCTGATGGAGCAAGGTGAGTGGGTTAAAACTGAGGGAAAATGTGGGGACATCTCATGTTCAGAAACTGGCGAAAAATGTTATTTGTCTTAGCAGTTATTTAATTTAAAGGGTAATTGAAGGTTTTACTTTTTTACGCCCTTGATTCAAGGCCTTGTCTTTTACTTACTTGAATCTGATAAATGCGAGCGTTTAAGCTCAGGGAAAATTATCTCTTTAAAACAGGTTATTGATTTTTCTGGCTATCTGACTGTTGGCTGTTTTGAATGCCATGGATGTATGAAAGAGAAACAAATGCATTTTTTTTAAAGGTTTGTATAATTTAGACCTTTTAGAGGGGTTTCTTTTTAAAGTATCAACTACTCCATACAGAATCTTTTATCTAGAAATGAAGGAAAAGGAAGCTTATTGGAACCTCTTTCGAGTCTTAAAACTCTTCAGTATCTGATGAGAAATGATGAGCTATTTCTGGATGATTTTATTAGAATTTTTCACTTGGTGCTCTTATAAATGTCTTAGTTACTTTCTTGAAAAAAACGAAAGTAATTAAAAGACCACCGTTATAATGAAAAAATATCAGAAACAATTATAATAATCACTGACTTTTATATTGTTTCTAGAGATAGCCAGATGTTTAAAATCAACAGTTAAGTGATTTAGTTATCCTTGAGTTGGTTTTTGATGGATACTTAATTGCAAATGCAGAAGATTTCCTGCTTTTTCTTTAGCTTACTTCTGATACTATTAAAATATTTTTGATTTAGTGAAAAAGAATAATGTCCTTCAGTGATCTGCTCACGAACTGTTTTTATTATAGAAAAGAGCAAGATAGTCTCTAGTTAGAAAAGCGAGTTATACAGTACTGTGAATCACACACTGCTTCTTTCCTCTTTGGGAAAGACTTTTAAGTCCTGTTTTCAACACATCATGGTTATCAGGTCTGTGACTTTGGTGAGGCTCCTGGGGCCTGACTTCCCAGGGGGTACTCTTCAGCTTCCTGGGTTAAGAATGTGGAGTTGCTGCTCCTTAGGGACCCCGTTCTCTACTTGTACAGCAAAAACGTATGCAGCCTTTATCTTCCAAGATTTTACTGCTGGATGGCAGTACAACTTAAAACCCTCCTGTCTTTTTTGGTTATGAGAATGCATTGTATTGAAGAAATAATTTTCCAAACACAAGGGAAAAAGGTGGGCTCTGTCTGTATGGTGGCCTTACTTAAGGAAATACGATTATTACAAGAAATTAGCGGACACTTATTCACAGAACACAAAAGATTCACTCTAGTGGTAATACGAAAACCAAGCTTTACTAATGCATTGTCAGTAACATACAGGCAGCATTTGAAATCTTCTCATTTGAAGAACCAAATGCAGTTGGGGCCATCAGCACAATATGTGGGCAGAGATAGGCTGGACATGTTTGACCATTCTGGAGACTGTGTGAGAAGGTTGTTTTCATTGTCTTTGACACAGAATAGCCTTAGTTTACAGCTCTGTTGAAGGATGAGAGTTTATTTCAAGATTAAATGTTTACTCAGTAAAAATGGATCCAAGACTTCCTATTCAAATAAAAAGCAACTTGGAAATAACATGGGAACTATTTTGCTCATTAAGAGTTCTTTTGTAATAATTTTAGATTATATGGCTCCAGGAATGAAAATAGGTGTTGGCACAACAATTTATTTTTTTGTCTCTAAAAACATGTGGTTTGCTAGATCTGTTCTTGTATATTGTATTTTCACGACGCATTTTTCTCTTGTAATTTTTCCTGTTTAGTGTAAAATTTAGCGTATGACTCTTTGGAATGAAAAAAAGAGTAGGAGTGTACAGAGACTGGTAACTAAAACTTTTAGTTTATGTTACTTCTTTTGCATTTGAGTTCCATTTAAGTGAATCTAAAAATAGATGGCTTGAGTTTTTCTCAGTCCAAGCCGTGATATCTGGGAATTTGTCAGCAACAGTTTTAAGATGTGATACTCACAAGATATGTGTGAAGACAGTGACTAATGTAGAAATTTGAGTTTGAGTTGAAAATAAAGAGTTTTTAGATAGACTATTGGCTGGAGAATTATTGTACAGTTTGCAATGTTATAATTAAGCACTTTTGTTTTTTGAAGCATCCAATATTTTTAAAGAAAAGTAAAATTACGATTAGAGGAGGATTTGCTTCATGTTGTATACAGACATGTTATCCCTTTTGTGATGTTCTTGATGGTTCTTTTGGGAAAGATTATTGAGGCTTTTTTGTATGATGACTCCATGATCATTAGCAGGACAGGTGATTTGTCTTGCCATTGCCAGACCAAGTGTCCAGTGCTCAACTAATGGGTTGATTTTTTAGCTCAAGAAAGAAGCCACATCTGGTTGGTGATGCTCCAGAGTTTTTTTCTAGGGGTCATTAGATAATTCTCAGATTATGGTTAATTTTACTGCATACCAAAGTTTTAAAATATGTATAGGCTAGTAGATAAGTAGTATCTGAAATGCTAATAAGAATGGGATTTAGTGCCCCTAAAATGAGTGGCCATCAGTGGTCTTGGATATCTTTTTTTGTTTCTCTTTATTTTTGTAAATTGGCTAGGGAGTTTTAACAGTTTGTTTTTGTTGCGTAATAAAGAATGCGTCTGGCCTTTGACTCAGATTTTTAGCACAGAGCTTCTAAAACTGTTAGACTTTCCCAAGTGATAGGAGTGTTTTCCTTATTCATAAGCCCCTTGGATCACACCTGACTATGTTAATGAGATGATTCTGGATGGGGCTTGGTCACCAGAGAGACCAACCATGTAATTAGAGGATGGAGCTTTGAGCCAGTCTGACCTTTGGGGAAAGGAGGGAGGTTGGAGCTTGAGTTAAGGTATGCGGTCCTTGATTCAATCAATCATGCCTGTAGAATGAAGCCTCAGTAAAAACTCTGAGCACTGAAGGTTGGTGGAGCTTGAGCTTCCTGGTTGGTGAACACATTTCTGTGCCAGGAGAGTGATGTGCCCTAACTCCACAAGGAGAGAGCATAAAAACTGACTTTAGGACTCTTCCAGACCTTGCTCTATGTGTTTATTCATTTGACTAGTACTAATTTGTATCCTTTATAATAAAACAGTAATTGTCAGTATAGTGCTTTACAGAGTTCTGTGAGTTCTAGCAAATCAAAACTAAGGAATTTTAGGAACCTCTGAATTTGTAGCCAGTTGATTAGAAATGTTAGTGTCCTGGGGACCCCCAAAGTGCAGCTGGCATCTGAAGTAAGTCCAGCCTTGTTGGGGACCATGTCTTTTAACTGTGGAGTCGGATACTACTCTGGGTGGTTAGCATCAATAGTATTGAAGTACACTGGTTGATGTCAGAATAGTTTTATATTCTTATAATTATGCTTAAATTGATGGCCAAGTGTGAATTGATGAGAGGAGCACTATTGGGGTCACCAGAAAGGAGACATGAGATGGCTTTTAGTCTTTTCCAGACTGGCTAATAGGAAATCATTCATTCAGTCCATTTATATTTAGTGTCTGTCTGGTCCAGGGTCTGTACTAGACAAAAGTGGCAGGAAAGTCCCCATCTCTATTCTTTAGCTTTTAGTGTGATGTAGTAGACACATGGGATTTTCGTGTGCTATGATAGAGAAGGAGTGCTCAGCTCTTGGAATGGAGCTGTCTTCTCTGAGTCTTGGATGTTGGGGCTGGATTGGTGATGGATCTTTTAGGCAGTGATTACTTTAGGAGCAGAGAAATATCAAACCTACTACTGTCATGGGGGCTGAGGGTTGTGGGTAGCAATGATTGTTTCAGAATAAGTGTATATACTGGCTGGATATATGTGTTAGGTCAGTGCTTTGGAAAGGGTGAATAAATGAACTACCAGCATCAGAGTCACCCTGTCCGCTGGTTTTGCCCTCCTGTCTCAGAAATGCTGGTTTTCTTTTCTACCTTTTTATGATGGAAAATGTCAGTTATTGACAGTAGTAAAAGAATAGCGCGATAAACCCCCATCTTCCCTGCACCCAGCTTCATTAACTCATGGCCAGTGATAGATGGCAACAGGCTCTGATTTATAGTGTTTCCCAATTTCCCTTAGGGAGTATTTGCCCATTTATTTACCATGCCATTTCAACCTACCAACACAATTTCACTGAACAAGGAATTAGGAAAAGTTTCTCAAAATCGTTCTCCTGACCTGGTGTGAGTTGGTCCCAGCTCTTGAATCATTTTCACTCATACTACCCTCCTTTGAAATTGTTAAAAAAAAAATTCCAGAAATAATTTTATTCATAAATATTTAAATTTATTTATCTTAGGACTTGTTTTAAAAATATACCCCACAAATCTTTTATTACGTCTAAGATAATTAACAGTAATTCCATAGTATTACTGTGTTCAATCCGTATTCAAACTTCTCCATTCATCTCCAGATAGGGTCCATAGGTTATATTCGGCTACTTTATCTCTTAAGTCTCTTTAGTCTATGCAGTCAGTCAGTCAATCTCTCTCTCTCTCTCTCTGCCCCGCTCCTTCCCTCCCTCTCCCTCTCCCTCCCCTCTCCATCCCTCCTTCTCTGTCTCTCTCCCCCCACCTTCCTTTGAGGCTTATTTGTACAAGAAATTTTTTGTAGATATTTTTCACACTCTGGGGTTTGCTGATTGCCTCTCATGATGTTTGTATTAAAGTTCCTCTGTCCCTGTTTTTCCTTGAATTCGTGATTAGTTCTCAGAGCGAGGTTCTAAGATCAGAAACATCAGCATCAGCATGGGAAATTTGTTAGAAGTACAGATTCTTGGGCCTCACTCCAGGCCTGTTGAATCAGAAACTCTGAGGATGGGTCACTGCAATCTGTGTTTTAACTAGTCCCCCAGATGATTCTGATATGCCCTAACTTTGAGAGCCATTGCTGTATAAGCCTGGTCAGATTCAGATTTGTCCCCACCGTTTCCACCACCAACTATTCATAGCCGTTGATGTGTTTTCCATTAGAAGCCATGTAAAGCTGACTGGTGTCTCATTTATGATGCTGATGATCAGGCTGATTTTGCCTACACTGTATCCATTAATTCACAGGTCACAAATGGCATCGTTCTAATTCTGTCATTTCTTCTTTGTGCATAAGCTGGAATACTTTTGTAAAGAAAATCTTCCCTTCATTAACTCTTAGGTTACTCTGTAAAATAGTTTATTCAGGAAAGGCGGGATAAATGCTTTCGTCCTTTATTTACCTGTTTTCAGAATAATAATTTGGAATAATAATAATTCTCTAGCATCCTCCAAAGACGACCAGTAAAGTCTTAAAAAAATCAGTATACATTCAAGGATTTAACTGTATTTGATTGTTTAGTCTATTGCCATTTTATTCTTATTTGATGCTCATGTTATCCCTTCTCTGTGTAGTAGGAACCTCGTCAAGTTTCCACCTAATTCATTATGACATGATCCTTGGAGTCTTTTATGCACCCTTGATTTCTGGTAGAAGATTTTCCAATTTTGTTAACATCTTTGGCTTCAGACCAGGTATCAGCAATTTCTTCAAAGAGCCCTACTTCTATTTAGGCAAACATAGTAGAGACCACAATCTACAAAGTAGAAGTGCTCATAGCTCCTGGGGTTAGTCATATTTCCAATTTAAGTTCAGCACTATAGTGTTTTTACTCAGTATATATTCTTTCTCTAATGCCAGAAAGTCCTAGTATTCTTTAACATCATTATTTATTTTCTTCATCCCGTAATGCACACATAATAGTCTCAGAATCATGAGACTAACAGAATTTCTTCCTTTCTTTAAAAAAAAAATTTCGTAAGAGTTTATTTGAGCCAAAACTGAAGACATATGCTGGGAAGCAAGATCTCAAACGCTCAACAGTATGATTTCTGAAAACTAAGTTTTTCTTGAGTTCTTATTATCTTTAGTATACGCCACACTAAGTTGTTCAGTCAAGTCACTTGAAATAGTTCTCCGTGTGCTTCTCCTCTCAATTCAATATAGAGTTAATTTGCTTTATACTTTGGGGATTGCTTTTTCAAATTTAATAATTCTGTAAAATATTTACATAGTTTCGAAGTCAAATCTACAAAATAAGATCTATTCAGAGAAGTCTGAATTCTTCCCTTGTGACCTCCACTTGATTTCCTCCCTCTCTCCCCTATAGCAACAATTTTCACCCTTGGAAGCTTTTAATAGGAACTTATGCTTGGACCCTGCATCCAAGCAATTCACATTTGAGAGGCTAATGGAGGAGAGTGAAATCCAAGCATCAGTATTTTTTTTTACAAGTTGCTAGGTGATTCTCATGGATAGCCAAAGTTAAGAACTGACATTTAACTGTTTTTTTTTTTTTAAATGATAAATCATTTTGTTTAAAACACACATATGCACACAAAGGGGATACATGTATTTCAGTTTCTTCCTTTCATTCTTAAACACAGGGCCATGTACTATAGCACACTTCACTGAACATGACCTGGGGAGCAGCTGTGACACATAGTGCGTCTAACACGCCCTCAGGTTATTGTGCCACCTACTGCAGCTGGAGATTGCCAATATGATAGATGTTATAGGACTTAAAAAAAGAAAAGCTATAACTGAGTAATTTTTCTTCCAAATATGTTTTTGAAATACGAAAGAAATTCTAAACACATTTATGTAATTCTAAAAGTTAATAATTTTAGAGTATCATGAACACACATGTGACTTGGGTTCTATATCTCATTGCATGACCCAGATTTTATTAATTAGCATGATGTATGGTTTCTATTTAATTACTAGTCTGTGTTGTGTGTCTGGTGTTCTAATTGTAATGTGAAATTTTGTGTGTAAGAAAATGAAAGTGGCTTAATTTTTCTAATCTTTTTAAAAATTTGATTTTAAAGTTTAATTTTAGGGCACCAGTTACCGAGGCCATCTCTTTCTCTGTTCTAATCCAAGTACTCAATAGATATGAGTGCCAAATTGTGTTCTATCAATTTTAAAAGGGTTCTGTGGCCACACAAGTTTAGGAAATGCTGCTGTAGGTCGGAGACTCATTGAAAAGCTTTTAAAGGGGAGCGCCATTATCATCTTTGTACCTTTGGCAAGCAGTGTGGAGAACTGGGCCAAAGCAGGGCCAGGGTGGATGCTGTGAGACCCAGTTGTAATCCATTGTAACAGTACAAGCGAGTGGTGATTAGGGTCTGAATTGACCCAAGTGAAAAAGTTAGTGTTAGGGGCTAGCAGGAATGTTACATAACAGGAATGTTTTCCTTGAATTGAGTCACTACTAAGGTTTGTTTTTCTGGTTTTTTTTTTTCACGTCCAGAAAATAGATACTTTAAATATGCCCATATATGATCAGTCTCTTGATGACTGACTCATGTTAATTAAATTCACTGTAAACTATCTAATACAGGAATCAGCTAGACCTGGGTTTATATCCTTGCTCTGTCACAGCACCAACCTTCAGTATTTTCATTCTTAAAAGGGGAATTCTTGATAATTTTCAAGGGTGGTAAAAATTAAAAAGGATGTATGCCTTATAGTGTCTGGTGCGATAACTGTAAATGGTTGGGCTATCTTTTCTGTTGATCTTAGAACTCATGTCCCTGAAATACAGAGAACCTGCCTATATTAAAATCTTTAGGAAGTTGGATTATCAATAAGAACTCTTGATTGGAAAGCACAGAATTAGATCCAGCGAAATAGTGGATCAAAAACCGGACGGGGTTGGAGATGGTTAGGAGAAGTGGTTGCCTTCACTCTGGAGGAAAAGTTGGATACAAAGTTGGTCCTTACCCTACAGCAATGATTCTTCAGAGCTTGGATGGCTTGTGTTCCCAGAGTTAGAGCTTCTACCCTAGGGAGGGAGTGCTCTGTGCCACCTGTGATGTGACCCCCGGTTCCCATCGCTCCCTGCTTCTGACCTTGCCACAGTCAAGTGCTGCACATAGAGCCTTGGAAAGTTTTCTCTCTCTTCCTGTGAGGCTTTGATTACATACAACTAACCAGTCCACCTTTAACTCACTATAACAGTCCCTGTATTGAGGAGATCATGGGGAGTAATTTAAATTGTCTGATGTGAGAGGATGGTGGCACTGCTCTTGAGATAGGGAGCCTGGAGGAGCAGGAGTTGTGTATAATATGATTAGTTTTATTCTGGACCAGTTGAGTTTCAGGTCCAACCTTTGAGACTGGAATTCTAGCTGGCATTTAGTGAGCAGTAAGAGTGTGTGTGGGTCTAGAGAGGGTAAAGGTCACAAGTCGAGCTCATTTTGCATATGCCTTCCCTACTGCTACCTGGAGTACAGTTCCCCCACTTGTTTGTCTGCTGAACTACTAGTCTTTTATCAACCAGTTCAAAGGTTTTCTTTTTTGCATAGCAGCCATCCTAAAAGGTAGGTCCTATTATCCAGGTTTTATAAATGAGGAAATCGAGGCACAGAGGTTAACTAACATATTCAAGGTCACATTGCTGGTAATTGAGGTGACACTGGGATTTGAACCCAACCAGCATGGCTCAGACTCCATGCTCATAACCATTTCACTCTTATTGCTCTCGAGGCACTTAGTAAGTACTTACTGTATGACTGAAGTGTTTATGTGGTCATCTCTACACGAGAGATTCAAGGAGACAGGTTTTCCCTTTTAGGACAATATTTCCAATGAGATAAAAACCAGTCCCAAAATGTTCTCTTTTTCTCTGTTCCTGCTAACATTGTATTGGTTCAAGACATCCTCATCTCTTGTCAGAACTATTAGACTAGGCCCAGTACTGGGCTTCCCACTGTGTGTCTTATTTCCTTGGTAACGCTGTTACTGGAATCATCTTTCTGAGATGTGTATGACCTTGTTACTCCCCTGTAGGAGATCTCCATTGGTTCCCCAGTACCTATAGAAGTTCCTAAGCCAATAAAAAGAACGAACTCTTCTTCTGTCCTCTGTTTGGAATAGTCTAGTGAAGGACCTTGGCGTGGCTTGGCTGCTGGGGTCAGGTTCCCATTCTGGAGCACATAATTGTGCTGGGACAATGGGAACACTGTGATTTGCCCATCTTGGAACATGCGCCTGATCCTGTGGCCAAGTTGGAAGTGGTGGGTAGGGTTGGGAGTGAAGCCCAACAGAGACTTCAGGTTTAGAAGAGGCCACTCCTAAAGGGTAAGCCCAGTTACCTAGGGAGAGGGAGGAAGGGTACTGAGTGATCCCGTGGGGGGTGGGCTCACTAAGGTGGCTAAACATTATTGCAGGCTTCAGCCTCTCGCTCTGTTCTTGCTTTAGTTGGATGGGTGTTCACTCCCTTGGGCAGTGGGATACAGAGGAGGGTAAGAGTGCAGGAGCAGATCATCTGGCAGGGGGAGCAGCAAGCCAACAAGAAACATGGTGTGATGATTTCCTCCCAGGAGAAAGCTGAGGGATTCTAATATACAGTATATTGCTATGGTTCCATGATTAAATAACAGTGGAGTATTTTTTTCAGAAAATATGAAATAGATATTGTATTTAATCACAGTTTTGCTTTTCCCGAGTTGTCAAATTTAGATGAGTCAAATCCTGGCTTGACCACTTCCTAGCTGTGTGACTTTGGGGAGATTCTGTTTGTGGGCAGTTCTCTGAGTCTCAGTCTCTTCAGCTACAAAATAGGATGGTTTTGGGGTTGTTGTGATGATTACATTCGATGATGCATTTAAAATGCTGGGCATAATACTTGCACATAGTGAGACTCAAAAAATTGTTAACAGTCTATGGCCATGCCACGCTGAACAAGCCCGATCCCCTCTGATCTTGGAAGCTAAGCAGGGTCAGGCTTGGTTAGTACTTGGATGGGAGACCACCTAGGAAGACCAGGTGCTATAGGCATAAAAAATTAAAAAATAAGGAGATCATAAACTGACAAGGTCCTTGCAACCAAGGGTTGCCTCGCCTAAAAAAAAATTGTTAACAAAAAATGTTTGAATAGAGAGCATAGGATGAAATAGCAGCCATGAAATACGTGAAACTGAACTCCAATTTTTTAAAGATATGTAATTTTCAAAAAGTACAAAACAAAACTATGATATCCCTAACACTTTATAATCACAGCACCTTCATACATAGAGTCATTGTGTCCCTCCTTAGGTCATTTGTGGTAAATGATACTACCCTCATGGAATTTGTGAGGATGCTGTTAAATTCTGAAGGTTAAGTTCTGAAGCTAGACCTGTCTTTTGACTTCAAATCTTATGACTCATACTTGCCTTGTTCTCCAAAGTCTTGTCAAATATTAAGAATGAATGACTTATATTGTAGAATGGCAGAGCAAAGGTTGATGATACAGCTTTTGTCATTTGAAAGTGTGACAGATATTCCTTGTGCAAAGAATTTTATCATCTTAGATCTTTGAGTTTCCCTTTTCTTAGACTGATTTCTGTTGGAAGGGATGCCTTGGACATGGGTAAAAGTAGAAATGCCCCACCTGTGTGACTGGCATGGGAGGGAATATAAAGAAGTCTGACCTGCCTCTTCAAACCTTTGCATCGTGAAAGAGAGCAATTGAGACAGCAGAGTCTGCATTAAGTGGTACCTCTTGGCCGCAGTGTGTATTAATGTTTATGGACTAATTAGAATGGAAAATGACTCCCTCCCTCTTCTAAATTGCAACATTAATGTACCTGGAGGATTGAGAATGGCTATGTGTAGAGCCACAGGGAAGATAGAGTAATCAGGGGGATCGTTTCATAAACTTTATAAATATCTAACCAATGTACTGTATACTTGAAACCGAAAAAAATACTCTGACACAAGAATTCTGTTAAAAACATTTTTTTCACTGAAAAAATACCTTCCAGTTTCTGTGTAGCATAGCACCTCTTAATGCTAGTGCTTTCAGAAGAAACAAAAATCCTAAATTGAGTATATATTCATGATTCAGTATTTACAAAACACAAAGCTTGAAATTAGAAAATAAAAGTAGACTGCCTGTTTCCTACTATGGACAGGGATGTGTTCTAAATTACTGGAGAGCTACTCTAATTTCAAGTCTGAATAAGCTCTGAACTACTATGATTTTATGGTATGTTATCAATTTATAGCAATGGTTCTCCACTCTGGTGTACATTAGACTTATCTCATGGACCTTTATGGAAATGCAAATAGAACAGGGATTGTAGAATGTTTAAAATCAGCAAAAAGGCCAAACTTAGTTCAGGTTCAAAATGTGTCTTTTTTTTTTTTAAGGCGAGGCAACCCTTGGTTGATCTCACAGATTGCAAGGACCTCGTCAGTTTACAATCCCTTATTTATTAATTTTTAAATTTTTTACCCCTACAGCATCTGTCTCCCATCCAAGTACTAACCAGGCCAGACCCTGCTTAGCTTCTGAGATCAGACGGGATTGGGCATGTTCAGGGTGGCATGGCTGTGACAAATGTGTCTTAAGAGAAACTGGAAACCAAAAACCTGTTCACTTTTTGAGTGGGTAGAAAGGATTGTAAAGGCAGTTGAATACCCTACTCAATGACCCTTTACTGCTAACATTATTGATAACTTCCAGCCTTTATCTTATCTGACTTTACTTAGAACCTTTAACATGGCTCTTAACAGCTGCCTAAATCATATAAAACTCTGTGGAGACTACAGTTTTGTCAATCCCAAGGAAGACTTGAAGCTCTCTTGCCCAAATCTCTACTGAAACAGACTTTTGCCTTCTATATTCAGAAGTCGGGAAAGGTACCTCCTATTCTTTTCCAGGCAGAACTAACTATATCCCTGTCCTTGTCTCTTATCTTTAGTTCTCTGTGCTTAAATATGTATAGAATGTTATGTCTAGTTCGATTACTGTGAATAAAACAAGATTAGACAAATTTTTGCTGTCTCTAGAGGACAGTTGTGTTTACAAGTTCTGAGTTTTAAAAATCTGAGTGTATTGCAGAGCTAATTTTTGTTTGTTTAAATGGAACATACGGCTTCAAATAAAGTAGTAAACACTTTTTCTGCTCATAGTTGCCTGTAACCCCAAATGATTAAAGGGTGTGGTGAATTTTTTTCCCTATTACTATATCTCAGGACCTACTGAGTCTTTGCCTTATTATATTATAGGATGTGTTAATTTATTGTTTGTCACCACAGTTATATTATAAACTCTATATGAGGACAGATGGTTTGTTTTGCTCTCCACTCTAATCCTAGAGTCTAGCATATAGTATGTGCTAATACCATTACTGAATGAAAAAGTTATATTTTTTCTGCTCTTCTCTTTACTCCGTTTCATTTCCTCCCCATTTTCCTCGTATTTAATATTGGCATGAATCATGGCTAAGGGCTTCCATTGTTATTTAAAAGAGCTTTATTGAGGTATAATTTATATGTCATAAATTCATCCATTTTAAGTGTGCAATTCAGTTATTTTTAGTAAATTTACAGAGTTGTGTAGCCATCACCACAATTTTAGAACATTTCTTTATCCCAGAAAGATCCCTCGTGCCCTTTTGCAATCACTCCCTGTTTCCACCCCAGTCCCAGGCAGTCTCTAATCTACTTCCTGTCTCTCTAGTTTTGCTTTTTCGGAGCCGTTTCATATAAGTAGAATCATATGACATGTTGTCTTTTGAGTCTTGCTTCTTTCACTTAGCATAATTTAAAAAATTGAGACGAAATTCACATAACATAAAATTAACCATTTTAAAGTGTACAACTCAGTGGCATTTAGCATTTAGTCCGTTGTTGTGCAACTACCCATGCCTTCGGTTTCAAAACTTTTTTCATCATTCCAGAAGAACACCCTGTTCTTCATAAATAATCATTCTCCCCTCCCCATATCCCCTGGCAACCATCAATCTGTTTTTTGTCTCTGGTTTTATGAATTTAACTATTCTGAATAATTCATATTCAGAATATGAATTATACAGTATTTGAGCATTTCTGTCTGACTTTGACTTAACATTTTTTCATGGTTCATCCATGTTTGTCATGTGTCAGTACTTCATTTCTTTTTATGGCTGAATAATATTTTCTTGCATGGATACGCTGCAATTTGTTCATCTGTTAATAGACGTTGGAGCTGTTTTCACCTTTTGGCTATTGTGAATAGCGCTGCTGTGAACATTTTTGAACAAGTATCTGTTTGAGTACCTGTATCTTTGGATTCCTGGTTGTCCATTCACTGATATCTTTAGGCCTATGATTATTAATTCCTTAGGTTTTTTAGAGGGTGAATGTTTTTATGTACTTATGGCACACAGAAGGCATCTTATAAATACATTCAACAAATATATACTGAAGATCTGTCATGTGCCAAGCATTGGGAATACACTGGTAAGCAAAAACACCTAATTCTTTTCCTTGAGAAGAGTTCACAGTCCTGTAGAGAGGACCAACATCAACCAGATAACCACTTAGATTATTCTAGCGTTGCACCTGTGGCATTATTGCTTTGAAGGAAGGCTCTTGGTTTTCTCAGAGCCTGTAATAAGAATTTGACCTCCTCAGTCAGGTCAAGTGAGGCTTTCCTGAAGAGGTGACCCTGAGGGCTAGACACCATCTTAATTCCAAAGTTTGAAATAGGAATTAACAGAGCAAAATGATGGGGAAAGCATTCTAGGAGAAGACCTTGAAGTGAGAGGGAACTTGGTGAGAAGGCCAGTGCGGCAGCCGGAAATTCTTCTAGAGTATTTTGGGATGGTGAGAGAGAGGGTGATAGATGCAGACAGGTAGATCACCATTATGCTAAGAATGGCATGCAGAATCAAATCTGACTCTGTTGGGCTTCAGGTTCATAAGGCGGGTCTTAAAAATGACTTGTATCTGGGGTTTTGCTCTGGAATTCTAAATAGCATTAGCACACTAATTCTGTCCACCAAGGAATGGAAAAATAATGGTAGCAGAAAGATAAGTTATGAACCTATTGAACAGCTACTGATTTTTAAGGTAGTGAGTTACGTTTACTTATGAGGTGGTGGTTTTTGTAACATTTTGTCCTACTAGATATGTAATACATTTTTCAAGGCAAATGAATGTGTCCAAGATAAGCCTTTATTTAACTAGTGATAATGAATATGCCCATGATTAACTTTATTTATGGTTAAAAAAACTTCCTGCTTGTTATCAGTTATTATAACAGATAATCCTTTGAAGAATAAAGTTTCAAAGCCAGCAAGAGAACAGTGATTGTGAAGTTCAGACTGGCTTACAGATTGTGGATTTGAGAATTGTTTTTCAACATCAGGTCACAGAGGGGCAGAGATGATTTTTTAAGACGATAATGAATAAAATTCTGTTAGCTCTTCAAAAATAAGGATTTTTAGCAGTAATAAATGAAATAGCTTACATCAGCCATTAGAAATGCAGATCAAAATCATGATGAGATACCCACTTGTTACTATAATAAAAAAGACAGCAACAAGTATTGGCCAGGATTCAGAAAAATTGAAACCCTCATACACTGCTGAAAAACAGTCTGGCAGTTTAACCTCAAAAGGTTAAACATAGAGTATGCCCAAGCAATCCACTCTTAGGTATATACCCAAGAGAAATGAAAAGATATCCACTTAAACGTGTACACACAAATGTTCATAGTAGCACTATTCTTAAAAGCCAAAAAGTAGAAACAACCCAGCTGTCCACCAGCTGATAAATGGATAAACAAAATATGCTTTATCCATATAATGGAATATTATTTGGCAACAAAAAGAAATGAAGTACTGATACATGTCACAAAGTACTGATACATGTCCTCCTGTCCCCAGCTACTGCTGGTCTTAGATAAATGCTCTTTTGGACCTGGTTCCTCAGTAAATTTTGAGTACAGTAGTCCTCCCTTATCCAAGACCCCCAGTGGATGCCTGAAACTGCAGATAGTACCGAATCCTACATAAACTATGTTCTTTCCTATACATACATACCTAAAATAAAGTTTACTTTATAAATTTGGGACAGTAAGATATTAACAACAATAACTAATAATAAAATAGAAAAATTGTGACAGTTTTCTGTAATAAATGTTATGTGAATATGGTCTCCTTGAAATACCTGTTGTACTGTACTCACCCTTCTTGTGATGTGAGATGATGAGATGAGGCGAGGTGAATGACATAGGCACTGTGGTGTAGTGGTAGGCTACTTCCTGTAAAGGTTACTTGAACACAAGCACTGCCTGCCTCCATAGTTGATCTGATAGCCAAGATGGTAACTAAGTGACTAATTGGCAGGTAGCATATACAGCTGGTCAAGAGGGATTGGGATGGCTTCAGATTTCATCATGGTACTCAGAACTGTGTGCAATTCAGATCTTATGAATTATTTATTTCTGGAATTTTGCATTTAACATTTTTGTATTGGGGTCTGCAGGTAACTGAAACTATGGAAAGCAAAACTGCAGATAAGAGGGGCTACTGTAGTTCGAAAGTACTAATATTTGATAATCTGAGCTAGTCTCAGGAGTTAGTCAATCAGAACAATTTCTAATGGTGACTTTTAACTTCATTTTAAAAGGCATTTCAAGAAAGAAGGTGCTTTCATAAAGTTGAGTGGACATGTTACCCAGTTACCTCTAGCATCACTTGGGTGGTTCTGGGTATTATCCTTCTACAGCTACCTGTGTGTCTGAGAGCATGGTCTATGAAGCTGTGACTGCCTGCCACCCAGTCTGGTTCCACTTTTGTTAGTAGAATGATTTAACTTTTCTTGCCTTAGATTTTTTTTTTTTTTAACAACCTACAGCACCTGGTCTTCCTAGGTGGTCTCCCACCCAAGTACTAACGAGGCTCGGCCCTGCTTAGCTTCCAAGATCAGACGAGATTGGGCATGTTCAGGTTAGCATGGGCATAGACCTTGCCTTAGATTTTTTATTAAGTAGTACCTCATAATGTTTGTAGGAGAATTAAGTGACTTAATACCTGTGATGTGTTTGGGCCAGATCCTGGCACATAAATGCTAGTTGTTGTTATTCCATCTGCACAATTTCCATCATTCTCTGTCATCTTTATATTCAGAATTTGCTTTTGGCATCTGAATTGATCAGGATTAGGTTTGTCTGTGAGTAACAGAAAACCCAAAATAGTAAGAATTAGGAGTAAGGAAAGGTGGATGAAGGCAGCGGTCCCCAACCTTTTTGGCACCAGGCACCAGTGCTCTTACGAGAATCTAATGCCCGATGATCTGAGGTGGAGCTGAGGTGGTGGCTGAAATACAAATGAAGTTTTGCTCACTCACCTGCTGTTCACCTCTTGCTGTATGGCCTAGTTCCTAACTGGTCTGGGGTCAGGACCCCTGGATTAGAAGACTACTGTGTTTTGTCGATTTTTTTTCTAGTACTATTTGGTACTATTTGGCTTTTTGGCTTCTAGTACTATTTGGCTTTTTAAATTTGTGACATATAATAGTTTGATTAAAGACAAAATTTTTAGAAAGTTAGGATTATATTTACTATACTTATATAACTTTTTTTTACATAATAATATATCTTGAAGTTCTCCCCATCAGTTCATATATGTCTATTGCGTCTATTTTAATGACTATTAGAGGTTAGTACTCTAGCTATCCCAATATTTCCTAATTTATTTTCTTAGATAATTTTTTTTTTTTTTTTGCTTTAACACACAGTACTGTAGTGATTAGAACATATTCCTAGAAGTGGAATTGTTGCAAGGTCAGAGGCAATTCACACTTAAAATTTAGACAGAAACTGCCAAATTGTCTTCCAGAAGTTTAGGATCACTGTGATAACTGTGTGCAGAATAGATTAACATGAAGCAAGATTGTCAGTGGGAAGACAAATTTGGAGGCTGTTGCAGTCATCCAGGCAAGAAATGATGTACTTCAAACTAGGATGACAGTGGAGATGGAGAAAGGTAGACTGATTCGGGAAATAAAGTGGGAGGGAGAACAGATGGAGTTGTTAATGAAGTAGATATGAGTAATGAAAGGAAGGAAAGAGTCAAGGATGATTCAGGGGGACCAGTGACATCAATTAGAGTTCCATGTGAGATGAAACCTACTTGCCATCACTAAATTAAATGACTTTATACGTTGCAATTTTGACATTTTAAACAATTTTAGAATCCATGACAGCACTCTTATTTATAGATTGAATGATATCCATATTGAATACTTTGTCTTTTATAATTGTAGGGATATAATTTTATTTGATTGGCATTTGTGGAGTAAATGTTGAGTCTGTCACTAAACTGTATAGATTTTCTTTCTGTACATCTCTGGAATTCATTTGTTTCCCACCTGTCCACAGCCACACGTCTAACCTAAGCCTTCTTCCACCAGCTGCAATCCGAATGATCTTTATAAAATCCAGTCTGCAATGACTCCCTTTGCTCCAGTTCCTTCATATTGTAATGAGTACTGTGTCCACAGCTAATCCACTCACAGGGAGCATTTTAATGTGGTTTCTGTTCAGTTCCACCTTGTTTGGGGTCTCCAAGTCCCCTACTCTCTTTCCAGTGGTCTTATAGCTAGCTGTCCAGAACCATGGGGAAGCACAGGGCCTGCAGGTGGAGAATCAGTGGAGCAAGAGGACAGGTCTTCTGTACCGGAGGACTTACCTGCCACTCTAGTACTGGGATGGAGAATTCTTTTTCCTTTCTCCCAATTAATATTTTCTCTTTAAGCCTTGGTCACTATTCTCCAGACTTCCTCTTCTGGTTTTACAGTTGCAGCCAAGGAAATCTTTATTAAGTACTTTAATCTTTGTTCCTGCTCTCCTCCCACCGATGGAGGAGAAAGAAAATACATAAAAATAAGCAGTTTATTACTTCTGAATATTTTTCTTCCACTGGATGGCATCCAAAATACCCTTGCTCACTTCTTTACCGTCATCTCTGTGCTCTTTTCCCACATTGCTCATGCTCATATCATACTCCTTTCATTTCCTGAAATCATAAACTTGCTCACCTTCCAGCCCAACCATGCTTAGACTTTGCTTTCTGTAGACCAGGGACCTTCCTTTCCTCTCTCTAGGTACTCTTCCTGTGTGCTCACAGAGCATGTGTTGTAGTATTTATCACACTGTTATGATTATGATATGATATTTTAGTTCGCTCCTTGAGCAGCTCTTAAGATCTTTGTGGGCAGGGGCTATATCTGAATCACTTATTTCCCCGTTGGATAGCACAGTGCCTGTCACCAAAGGGCTCAGTAATTATTTGTTGAATGAATGAATGTGATTTGGCAACAACCAACATTGAGTGATTTTTATTTAGTTCAAGGATAGAAGAATTAATCAATGTAGAAGTACAACGTAAAGGAAAATTGCGATTCTAGAGAAAGCTATTTTAATGATAGTTGGAAGCCAGTTTGCAAAAGCTTCAAAAGAATGGTGAGCCCACACAACAGCTCATTTCAGGATGCTTGGTGTTTGAGGGAAGTAGCTGTGGGAATTATATAGAGGCCTTAGCAGGGTCAAGTAAGAGTGTTTCTGTAGGTAGGTAGTGGGAAGATGGATATCAGATGTTGGGCAGACAAGAGACAAGGCTCAGTGAGGTGGGCCTCATTATTAGTACACATTCACACGTGCTAGCAGAAACTGCCATACCAAAGCAAACACACCACTGGGGCTTTTGCTTTAAACTTTAATGACCATGTACCTAGTTTAACCAGAACAAGATTCTACAGAAAGAGAGAAAAAGTAAAGGATGAATAGCATTCTTTCCCTCTTCTGACCCACAGAAAAAGCAGAATGAATCTGTGTGTGTGTGAAATCATGGTGGATGGTTTTTGCCTTTTTCTTCGCCTTCACCCTCCTCTTCCCCTTTTCCTTCTCTTCCCTTCTCTTTCCAACACTGAGCCCTCTAGTTTATTGATTGGGTCTCAGAAACCTAAATAGGCTGCCCAGCGCTTTTCTTGGGCTTTCTTGTCTCATTGAGTGGTCCTTCTCTGACACCTTGCTTCTCCCTCATCTGTGTTTCTAGGAACCTTGAGACATTTACACTCCCTAAAAACTTCCTTGCCTTTGGGGCATTCCTCAGGCTATTTCATCTTGCCCACAGGTGTACTTTCATCCCCTGGCCTATGGGATTTGGCACACCCTACCCATTGGTGGCAGCCCATCCTGGCAATTCCCTCATTGTGATTAACCACTCTTATGAGCCTGCTCTAACAGCTGCTTTCTATTCCACTTTTGAGATTTACTGTTTTGCGCTATGTTGTACTGGTCCCCCAAACACAAGGCCCCCATTAATGCCCTGCCCTGTTATCTGCCTCTGTACGCTGTTGGTGCTGCCAAAATCCTGCCAGCCCTGCTTTAAGTTGAGTGTGCCTGCTGTTTGCTTTTCCAGCAGTCATGGAATTTTGTATCCTCCTGAGCTTTGCCTGACTCAGTTGCACTTGGATTATATGCTCCAGGTTTTTATGCTATTCCCTGAGACATCCATAGTGAAGGTTCTATCATCTTGTTTATCACGTGTTCGAATTTAAAATAGAAGAGACTTTTGGAAATGTTTTTAATTTCTCCAGCATGTTTTTAATGTTTTCGCCACATACAGTATTCTCCCTGCTCAAAGAACTATGTTTTAATTTTCAGGGCATGTCAGCATTTAGGAGTTCATTTAATCAGGAATGATGAGTCTTAGTTTCCTCTGAGATCACATTTGTTCATGTTTTTAAAGCACATGATTTTAGATCAGGTAACCTAAATTTTAAGTCTTCCTATTCTCTATCAGTATTTGTAATAGAAAAAAGAGAGCATTTTAGGCATCCTTTTCTGCTGGAAGAATTTCTCAGACTTGTTATATTAGTTGACTATTTTGTCTGATTCACATAAAGTCTGATGTGCTCTGATTTGAGCTCTCTAAGCAGTGGCAAAATTAGAATAAAATGGTCTCTTAGCTGTAGTCACTGATTGCATTCTTTGTGTGATTTAGTGTATCTAGCCCCAAATACAGCTGTTTTTCCTGGCTCCATAAAATCTTACAAGACACATACTGATTGAAGATTAAATAACGTATAGGGTTACCAGCCAGCATGATTTTACCCATTTTGTTTACCTTTTTATCCACTCAGTCATTCCTTCACACTAAATTCCTTGAATCTTGAGTCTCCTATTTTTAATTATACCATTGTGAGTCACTTTTTTTTTTTTTACGCTTTTGGACTCTTTCACAGTAACAGGGAATGCTTTGGGAATTTAAAAATCATTGTCTTTTTTGCATGATATATGACAATAAAGACTTTAAGTTTGCATTTAAAAATTTGGGGTCAATATATTGTGAAACAAATTTAGTGAATTTCAGCAAATTGTTTAATTTATTTTAAAGACTACATGCATTTAATTTACTTTGAATAGTTATATAAAATATAATTTTACAACAATGAAAATGAAATTTTATCATTTGTGTAAATTCTGTAAGGTTCTACATATAAGATCATATCATTCTGCAGAGATAATTTTAGTTTTTTTTTTTCTTTCCCATTTGAATGCCTTTAATTCCTTGCTTAATTGTTCTAGCTAGACTTTCCAGTAATACATTGAAAAGAAATGGCAGACTTCTTACTCATTTGGTATGGTATAAATTAGATGGAACATGGATATGAGCATTGAAGTTACAAAGAGCTTGTTTTCAAAGAGATATACTATTCTCCATATTGTGTTTATACAATCATGTTGAACTTCTATCTGTGGTTGATTATGGAAGAGTATGAATTACCCTACCACTTGGTATTAAGGTGGTTAGTTCTGTTGTCAAAGATCTTTGCAAAAAGGGAGGATTAAAATGGGGTCCTGCGACATAACGATGACTAAATGTTGCTTCTTTGTTTTGCAGTTCCAATTCCTGGTAGATTTGATCGGCGAGTATCAGGTATGTGTTCTCTTTCATAACATACTGCCAAAATGCTATTTTAAGATAGTATTATCTTAAATAAAAACACACTGGTCTTTTTAATAAAAAGATAAGTTAACAGCATTCAGAACATTATAAAAAATCACCTGTGATTTCTTCATTCTGTTTCATTTTAAGTTCTGAGTATCTATGTATGTATTTTTATATGGCTATAATTAGTTTGTCTCATTTTTGTCATTAATATTTTCCATGTTTGTAATTATGGCTTCTAAAAACTACTTTTCGTATTATTATTTCTGGTTTTCTAGATTATGCTGCCGTTAAGTTCTTGCATACATTTTCGAGTCACTTAAATTATTTCCTTGGTTACAGTGTCAGGAGAGGCATTCCCTAGTCAGAGACTGAGCATTGCCTTTTTCTGTGTATTGCTTTCTAGAGACAGGTTGCAGAGTAGGCTACAGGGAGAAATAAATACCTTGCAAAAGCCTCTTTTCCAAAACCATCTCACTAATAAGTACTGCCTACTCCTTTAGGTTAAATGTAAAATAGTACCTCAGATTGTTTTATTAGGCATTCTTTTGATTATTAAGAAAAATGAATGTTTTCCAAACATGGGACATCTATTTTTATTTTTTTCGTATGGGACTTGTTTGGTAATGTTTTTCCCTTTTATCTGTTGTGGTCTAGATTATTTTCTATAAGTTTGAGTAAATTTCTGTCATGATTTTTAACCCTTTGAAAATTTTAATGCTAAGTTTTTCACGTTGGTTGTGCTATATATTTTAATTTTGCTGTTTTTTTATTGACTCAAAACTTTTATTATGTAACTAGTACCTTGAACACTGCTTGGCACATAGCAGGCACTCAGCAAATATTTATTGAGTATATACATCCTCTTCTTTTTCTTTAAAAAAATTTTTTTTTTTATTGTGACGTTGGTTAACGAAATCCAGCATTTCAGGTGTACAATTTAACAGTAAGGCATATATATATTGCATTGTATGTTCACCTCCCATAGTTAGATTTCTTTCTGTCACCGCATATTTGACCCTTTTTACCTCATCTACCTCCCTTTTTTTCCCATAATTGCTCCTAAACTGAGAAAGTCCCCTTATTTTCATAGAGCTGATAAATATATTTTATAAAAAATGTTCATATAATTAAAGTGCTTGACTTTTGGATAAATCTAGAGTTTATTTCGTTTTACAGTTAGGATGTTAATGTGTTTCAAAATTGCTGTGTAAGCTGTATGTGTTAAATTATTCTTTCATATCACCTTGTTCTGCAAAGGTTTCATATTCGTCCATTTACCCTTTTCTATCATTCATTCCTCTTCTTTGAGAAATTCTGGTAATGTTTTCAGAAAGCCTTTGGTAAGGTTGTACACCAAAGTCTGTTGAAAGGAGATTGAAGAATGTGTTCTTACATATAGACAGTCATTTACAGAAAGAAACTAGAGTAGGGATTAAGGTTGGCACGAGACCCATGAGCGATTATCTCCCATTTCTGTTCATCCCTGCCCCCTTATTTCCCCCAAAGGTTAGTAATACCCTTTGACATCTGTAGGACAGATCTGGGATATGGAGAGTACAGTGAGATCTCTAGAGGTCACAGATGGTGTTAGTTGATGAATTGCTGTTTGGGCTCTCTGTCACTGTGGTTCAGTCCTTGAACTGTGGAGGACTCAGACAAGTACACGTTATTATTCCTCCCCCTTAGATTTAACAATCTTACTGAAGATTTAAAACTTTTTAATATTATTCAGATGTTAAGTGAAAATAAAAGGTTCTTAAAAGAATCCAAAATGATTATGCAGGAGAGGAAATAGCCTGTAGCAATAGCTAACATACAGTCTGTATGCTAGGTGCAGTTTTAAAGTCTTTCTTAATGCCTTCCTTGTATTGTTGAATATAATTCTTACATTAACACCATGAGGTATGATTATCCCCATTGTATAGATGAGGCAACTGGGGGCAAAGCAGAGGTTAAGTAACTTGCAACAGTCAAGGTGATAAAGTGCCCAAAGGTAGCATGGGTGCTGAATACTACACTTCTCCTCTCTAAGGACCCTGTCTCGTTCTCTCTGGAGCTCTTAGTCTTCAGGTAAATCTTTTGCATTCTAAGCCTGTTCTCTGAGCTCAGCCTTCGTCCATCTTCCTGCTCTGGATGAAGCTTAGCTTACCCTGCAGGCTTCTCGAATGGTGGCTCTTTTCTACCTTCCATGTAACTGACCAGAGATGGGTAAATGTTTCTCTTGCTCCTCATTGCTGCTTCCAAACCATCTCTTTCCCTCTTCCCTAAAATTCTCGGCTTCCAGCCTCACATTGTTATATTCTACCAGCTACTCCCCGTCCTTGTTTTAGTCATCTAATAATCCCCAGGGTGTTTCTTCTTATTTCCACACAGATTTCCACATTTGTAATATCTGGCCCTTTTGTTTCTCGACCTCCTCTCTTCCAAGGATCTCGTCTTCCACCATACATTCCCATACGTACTCTTCAGACTTTTCATCAGTGATCCCAGTCTTTCATATTTTCTCTCTCCCGACATCTCCTCCTCTCTATCCCCATTCTAGCAGATGACCTTTTTCTCTATTAAGTAAGGAAATAGAAGCAACAGAAGAGAATTTCCATAGACTTCCACTACTATTTCTATCCTTCCTCGCCTGCCTATGAATCCAGTGTCCACTGGTACACCAAATCTTATCCCTTCATCCTTCCAGCAAGTACTTCCTCTTTATCCTGCATAATCATTATCCTTCAACTGGATTATTCTTCTCAGCAAAGAAACAAATGGTTGGCTCTTCCTTCTTAAAAAAGAAAATAAAACCTTTTAAACCATTATTTTTTATCCAGCCATCACCCTTTTTCTCTCTATATCTTTACAGAAAAACCCCCTTGAAGGAGTTGTCCAAATTTGTTGTTTCTAGTTTATCTTCCATTCTCTTCTGAGCCCATTCTCATCAGGTGTTTGCTCCCATATCTCACCGAAACTGTCTTTGTGGATTGCTTACCCACATTCTTCAGACTTTCATTTGAAAGACACCTTCTCAGACCTTCAGTAAACTTGTCTAAAATATATACACACACACACATACACACAACCTATCTCCCTTTATTTTCTCCTTACTGTTCTTTTTTTTTTAATGCCTACAGCATCTGGTCCTCCTAGATGGTCTTCCATCCAAGTACTAACCAGTCCTGACCCTGCTTAGCTTTCGAGATCAGAGGAGATCGGGCACATTCAGGGTGGCATGGCCGTAGATACTGCTCTATCTTTTTTAATTTATCCGATTTATTACCTAGTTCCCTAGACTAGAATGTAAGCTCCTCTTGGGCAGGGAATTATGTCTGTTTTGTTATTGATGTATAGTTAACACTTGGAAACAATGTCAGTAAATATGGATGGATGGAGGGAAGGGAAGGGAAAGATCAGGAATCAGGAGGAGAAATTATTGTAGGCAGAAAAAAATCTAGAAATATTTCTTGGAGGGAGGCAGCGATTGCACTAGAAGTTGGAAAACATGGTTACTATTTTGGCTAGTACCAAGAAGGAGGCATTCTAGTTGGAAGAATGTCTTAACACCCAAGGAGGAAAGAACTGCACCTGGCTGCTCTGGCTTAGGGGAGGAGATAAAATAAAGTTGGAAAAAGAAGTGGGGAATGGGGTTCCTGAGGTGATCCAAAGACTTCAGCAAAAACTAGTTGTGTGAGGACATATGTGCTGTGTCAGAGACTGCAGAAAAGATTTCAGCGTCTCAGGGTTCTGACATAATCTGGAACATACAGCAGCAGAGGAGAGTGAGCAGTCATTGAGTGTCTCCTGTGAGCCCAGCCTTGTGTTTTAAATGTTACCTCCTGTGTTAACTCTTATGTGGTTCTAGTATTCTTATCCCCTCTTACTATTGAAGAGACTAAGGATCAGAGAGAGATGGAGAAAGAACAGGTGAGGGGTGGATGGATCCAGGCTCAACCCTAGCGTGTGGAGCTTCAGAGATGAACCCTGTGCCTTTTGATGCTGCCTCTCCCTTGTAAGCACTGGAATTGAAAAGCTGTGCCTTCCAGGTTCTAAGTTCTAGCAGAAAGTCTCTCTACATCAAGTGAGAAATATATCGAATGAAGAGAGTTTATAAGTTCTTTAAAGGCAGCTTTCTTGAAGTGGTCTTGAATTAGTGTTAACTATCTTGGATTTTGAAATGTTAGTCTGATTCTGTTAATTATAAAACTTCATCCAAAAACACCCTTTCCTTTAATAAATATATATTAAAGCTTCAAAATTGGAAATTTGTGTTGGCATCATACTACATTCAGGCAGGGAGTATCTGACTCTGGTGATGACTGTAATACAGTTAACAAAACAGTCTGCTGAGAATCTGGTGCCAGGTCAGACACTCGTAGGCGCCCTTCACCAGACATCCCTGCCTTGTAGGATTTACCTGCTTAAATATACAAATACTGATTTTTGTCTTTATACTCTTTTCACGGTATTCAGTATTTTTCCATCCATACCTGTCTTCTGCTATTATTACTATTATTTCCATCCATACCTGTCTTCTGCTAAATATTACTAAGCATTATTTAAAATAACTTAGAAGCCCAGTGTTATGGGTTGAATTGTATCCCCTTCAAATTTATATGTTGAGGCCTAACCCCAATGTGATTATATGTAGAGGTGGGGTTTTTAAAGAGGTTAATTAAGGGTAAACGAGATCCTAAAGGTGGAGCTCTAACCCAATAAGACGGGAGTCCTTTTAAGAAGAGGAAGAGACATCAGGAGTGCAAGCTCAGAGGAAAGGCCGTGTTAGGACACAGCAAGAAGGAAGGCATCCATCCATCTGCAAGCCAAGGAAGGAGGCCCCAGGAAGCACAAAACCTTCCAGTACCTTGATCTTGGACTTCCAGCCTCTAGAACTGTGAGAAAATAAATTCTCTTGTTTTCGCCACCAGTCTGTGGTGTTTTGTTATGGCAGCTTTAGCATGCTAATACACCCAGGCTGTGTCAACTCTTCATGGGGGCCGGCAGGATAGCATAGGGCCTCAGGCCTGTGACCAGGGTTTGTGCTCATTGGTAGAAATGAAAGGGTTTTCTCTCACAAGCACATTTTAATGATTCACATTTCTGGATGAAAGAAGCACCAGATAAAATTTGGAAGAAATTGTGCTGGCTAATCTATTGTCACTTTGTAGTTTCATATTACTGGCTAGTGACATCTGCTGGAGACCTGCGGCAAGACGACTGGCTGTGCTGCTCTTAGTCTTCATTTTCAGTAGGTCTCGAGCGTCTCATGACCCTCCGTGTAGTTCTTGATGCTACATGAGGGGATCATAAAGGTAATTCGTGCACTGAGACAAGCTCCCCGATGTGTAGAACCGTAAGGAAAACAATCACATAGACTCCTAGAATTGGATTTTTATACAGAAAATGAGAAAAGTCATTTGTGATCAGGACCAGGAAGTAGAAAGGTCGGATATAAACAGAGGAAGAGAGCAAAGGGTGGTGGGTCCACAGCTCAAAACCAGTTTTGAAAAAGACAAAATGTTTTTCCATAAGTAGAAACATTAATAATTTTGATGAAAATAACTACTTTTGTTTAAATCATGGTTCTCTACCTTAAGACTTGAAGACTTTAACATTTAACATTTGCTGCCTCAGTTACATCAATGTCTAAAAATATAAAAATGAGCTAAATTGCTAAAGTTCTTTCCTCTCAAATCAGGAAAAGCAAGCATGGAAATAGGTTAGCCCAAGACAAAATGTCATCAGTAAAATTCTGTCAGTCTCATCACTGAAGACTTATTATTTTAAACTTTTTATGTGAGAATTTTCATACAAGGGCAAAACTAGAGAAAGTATAATGCCCATGTACCCATCTATCTCCAAAATGAAAGTTTTTTTAAGTGCATTTTTCTAAGAAGACATTTTGAAGTCGTGAACTAAAGAGTAGCAATTGGAGTAGACTGAACAGAGGTAAAAAAACAAGAATATTTCTGAAGTAGAATTTGATGTATTCATTGGATAAGAGGAGAAAGAAGGAAGTCACGGCGTACTCCAAATTTCTAGTTTAGAAAACTGGACCGATAACGACAACATTAACCATGCTAACACAGAGAACCAAGAAGTTTGCATTTAACATAGTGTTTGGTTAGCTGCCCTCCATGCAGCGCCTCAGCCCCCTACCGGAATACTTGAAGATGAAAAGAATGGCATGGCAGCATTAACACCTAGGAACTCAGGAGTATGGCTGCCTTCATCTTTAGGACAGACAGATCTGGCATAAATGCACCCTGGCTTGGAGAAGGATAATGAGTCATTATCTACACCCCACTGTCACTGGCTCAGCTACCCAGAGCCCATACCAACCAGGGGATGGACAGCCCTCTCTTCAGAATATCACTTGATGCTGTTGTAGGGGCTAGAATGGTGTCTGTCTTCTTATTCCCTTCTCCCTCATTTTTCTCTAAGGAAGCCAGGTCCCTGTTGGACAGGCAGAGTATTGGTGGCATTACAACACAGGAGGTTTAGTGCACACAGGTAGAATAGGCTGGGCAGGGAAGGGAGTCTTGTCTGTAGGACATGCTGGAGTCTCCATTTCTTGGGTGTTCATTAGTCAGAATCAATGAGGAAGGGGAAGCTGGGATACAGGTAGACTAGGGGTTCAGTGAGTAAGTGTTTCTGAGAACCCAGGAGTTAACCCGAAAGTCGTATTTATCAGCTTGTCCCCTAGTCGTAGATATAGGATTTTTTAATTCATCACACAAATGAACTGAGTGTAGGGTCAAAAACCATTTATGTCCCTTGCCTGCTAACAAATGAGAAATAAACCCTAGTAAACAATACAGGGCCTATATGGGTGAACTTGGCAGATTTAGGATGGAAGAGGAATGAGATTAGAAAGGTCCACTACAAAATACTCAGAGAGTGCAAAATATCATTGCCTTTATGAATTCTGAATAAAAAACAAGGAAAGAGTAGGCCAAGATGAAAGAGGAAATGGTCATGATGGCAAAAAGACCGTAAAGAAACTAAACAGTAAACAGGAATTAAATACATAGAGAAGGCCAGGAAAGCAGAATTGTTAAAGGAAAAATCTGTGATAAAGGGCAGCCCTGAAGAAAGGACTGTTGTTGAAAGAGCTGAGATAGAGAATAGAACCAAGATAGTAATAATATTCCTGAAAACCAGAACAAACGGAACGAAATAATAACCGTTATCGTTCAAAGAGTTGGCACTTACTCTCCCCTTACTGTGTGCCAGCCGCTTCCCTACTTGAATCCTTATGACATTCCTCAGTGGGGCTTCATTCCTGTTTGCTCGTTATGCAGAGGAGGAGGTAGAGATCTGCCGTTGAGTCTCCAGGCCACACAGCTATTGCAGATAATTGAGAATTTATTAAAAGAGAAATTTCCCCTGCATTGTAAAGAAGGAACAGGTTTGCTGCATTCTGGGCAACATCACTGATCACATCTAGATTGTTCCTGGCAAAACAGTTTTGTTAGTGAGTCAAATAAATTTTTATTCACTAGATAATACATTCTCTCTTTGCTACTAACACCTAAAGGTAAGATATAAATGTGTCATGTACTGACCTTGCCATCCTAATCCTTAGATTCCATGCTTCTACCCTCTCCAGTGAAAACATCTGTGTGTTTCCTTATTTATTCACTACTGTAATACACACAGAAGAGTTTTGGAATTGCTGTACCACTACCAACCACAGTTCTTTTTTGTCATTGGACTATATCCCACTGAGGGTGGATGGTCAGAGTACTATGTTCAGAAGCTACTTAAAATAACTCTCTTTTCCTTCTCTGTGATTATGTTATCAGCCTGATGTATAATTAGGTTCATTTGTTTCTTTTTGTATTCAGTTGTAGGGTCCATCCATCCTTATCAATCTAGGTTTTTAAATACATAAAAAATTTAACATGAATTAAATTTCAAAACTGTAAAAAAATTTCTTCACAGAAGTTTTATTTCTTTCCAAATACCTTCTTTTTGTGTTTCTGCCTGCCTTCTAGGAAAAATTTTTATTTCTGGTTTATCTTTTTCTTGTTTCCTTTTGGAAAAATAAATAGGTAAAAAAAAAGGTATATATAATATATTCATATGTTTATTTCCCCCTCATTCTCAGCTCTCCTTTCTCATGGAAGTTCTTCCTTATGGCAGACTAGATATACTCTTCACTTTGGTTTTTTTTTTGCCTTTTTTTTTCCCTAGACCTCACTATTTATTAGCCCATGAAGATCTTCCTCATTCTTTCTTAAAACTGTATTATTCAAGTGGGTACTTACATCATTTCTGATATTTTGCTATCATAAACAATTATTCAGTAAATATTTTTTAAATCCTTGTGTTATGACAAAGACAAGTCCTGTAGGCAGCTAGTACAAACATAGGTCACCTACAAAGAAAATCAAGTTGTTGTTTTTTTTTCAAGTTGGTTTTAAATTGATATAATACTGTACCTAGAACAGAGCCTGACACATAGTATTTATTTTGTTTAAAATTCATTCTTATTTTTAGGTCATTCATGTACATAATGATGTTGAGCTATTTTAATTGATTATTTTTATAATTATTCCATATCCATATGTATATACTGCATATCTTATGCTTTGTGGTTTTCTATCCCTGCTTCATAACTCAGCAGAGAGGGTCCTCCTAGTTTGTCCTTGCCATTACCCTAGGATTTAGTAGATGATGTATTTTATCATCTCTCTCCTATTTGGGACCACCAGTCCCTAAAGGGTTGGCTTTTCAGCACCTAACAGAATGCCTGTCATCAGTAAGTACTTAATATATTTGTTAGTTGAAAGAAAGGATTAAAAAAATCATTACAGTTAGAGATTTAGCAAAAAGTGACTAAAAGGAAATTATGTTCACTTTCTCTTTTTCTAGTAAAAGCACACATCTGTTTTATTCATTTTGCTTTTTATTTTTTTCTCTCCAAATTTAGTCTGTGCTGAGACCTATAATCCTGATGAGGAAGAGGAAGATACTGATCCAAGGGTAAGAACTGTGGCAGAGGTATTAGGTAGAATTGTTTTATTCCCCACTCTGTCCCCTACTCCTCTACACACCAAATCTAATTATGCTGATAATTAAAATGAATACAAATTAAAATCTCAACAAGATGCCATTCGAAGGATTGGTAAGAAGGGGTGCCTAGCTGGAGCTGTTAAAACCTTCAACATAGTCAAGCCAACTGACTCGGCATTTGCCTGACGAGTTCATTTTTCAGAAACAGTTGGATCCTTCCTAAGGATGTGACAGTGGAGGTCATTACAGTGTTGTAGTAGCGGTCTCTCTTTTTGTTTATTTATTTATTTGTACAAACAATTATATCTGGAAGGATATATCCCAGATGTTAACAGTGATTATGGCAGGGCTGTGGTTGACTTTTGGGTGCTTTTTTTAAAACTCAGGTTTTTAAACTCTTGTACAGTTAACAAATTACTTTTATAAAAGCAACTATGAAGCATCATTTTTAAAAGATTGATGTTACAAAAGAAACTTTAATGATCTTTCAGTATGCCTTAAAATGAGAAGCCTATGAAAGATTTCTGAAGTATTCTAATAATAAAATGCTACCATTGTGTGAATACAATAGACATGTAGATTAAAATTTTTTTTATTCTGGATATTACAAAATTCTCGATGACTTTTAAAAGTTAAAATGGCTTTTTACTAACTTTTTAATGTCATAAATTCAAAATATTTAACACTTGATATGTTTTTTTCTGGGTAGATTAAGTGAGGACTTTTTTTTAGGATGAAGATGATACTTAGGAGCTTGATAAGTCTCTCAATTATAACAACAATACTAGGCAATAATTGTTTTCTTTAATTGAATAAATATTTATTGAATATCTAATAATAGTAGTAGTTTTTGAGCACTGACTGAATGTCAGGTACTGTTTTAAACATTGCATGTATTAACTCATCTAATCCTTAGCACAACTCTAATTTTATAGATACCACTACTACCACCACCAATAAGAATGAGTTGTTGATGTTTGAACTCTAGCTTGTATAACCATTGTTTACTTTCCATCTCTGCTTAGATTTTAATAGACAACTCACACTTAACATGAACCCTTGATTATTTCCCTTTAAACATTCTTCTCCACCCACGGTCTTCTCCAGCTCAATTCATGGCAACTTCCTCCTTCCAGTTGCTCAGGACCAAAACTTTAGTGTTACCCTCAGCCCCTTTGAGTTTTCCATACCCACATTCGATTTTTCAGCAAATCCACTGGGCTCAGTCTTCAGAACATATCCAGAATTCCATTACTTCTCAGCACCTTCGTCACTGCCACCCTGTTCCTAACCACCACTGTCTGGCACTGGGTGATGATAGTAGTTCCTGGCTTTCACTCTTTCTTCCCTCAAGGCAGTTCTTTACTCAGCAGCTGCTGTGGGCCTTTAAAAACATTAGTCAGATCTCTTTCTTTCCTCAGCCACAACTCTCAAATTGCCCCCATGTCACTAGAAAAAAGTTCCAATTCCGTGACCTACAATGCCCTCTGTGATTTGGGCATCATCCCCACCCACCCCTTCAACCTGGTCTTATCCTGATCTTTCCCCCTTGCTCTGCTTCAATCACACCTGTCTCCTGGTTATTTCTCAGATTTGCTCTTCACCTCCCATAAGGCTTTGTTTTTACTTGATGGTTCCGTCTGCTTGAGGTGCTTTTCCCACAGACGATCCACATGACTCACTCCCTCAGGTTGTCCTCACTTCCTTCTCAGCACCGTCGCATCTGGACACCCACACACACTTTTTAACATTCTTCTCAGCTTTATTTTTCTCCTTGGCCTTGTCACTCTTCATCATATTTTATGTATTGACTGTGAGCACAGATATTTTTGTTTGTTTTCACAGCTGTGTCCCCAGAGGTAGGACAGTGCCTGGCACCTCGTAGATTTGAATGAACAAATCTATAACCCTCCGCTTTACAGATGAGAACTCTGAGGCCCCGGGGGGTAGCTGACTTACTGGCAGCCGCAGAGCCAGTGGGCGGCTCCGGGGTAGGCGCTCTTACTCTGACACATTCCCCTCCATGACAAAGGCACTGCTTAGTATGTGCATAGAATTAAAATTATAGTAAACATTCTCTTAATTTTTTCCATTTTTAAGGAAAAAAGATATATACCAATTTGTAAATAGGATTTTTAAAAGAAATAAAAAATTTTCTTGGTTTTGTTTGGCTTGACAGGTGATCCATCCTAAAACTGATCAACAGAGATGCAGACTTCAGGATGCTTGCAAAGATATTCTCCTTTTCAAAAATCTTGATCAGGTAATGTTGATTTAAAAAAACATTTTTTTTCCACTTACATTTGAATTCAGTATTATATTAGTTTCAGGTGTACAACATTGTGGTTAGACATTTATATAACTTATGAAGTGATCGCCCCCATAAGTCTAGGACACACTTGGCACCATACATAGTTATTACAATATTATTGACTATATTCCTTATGCTGTACTTTACATCCCTGTGCCCATTTTGTTAAATGCCAATTTGTGTTAATTCTTTCACCTTTTTTACCTAGCTACTTAATCTCCCTCCCATCTGGCAACTGTCAGTTTCTTCTCTGTATCTGTGAGTCTGTTTCTGTTCTGTTTTTTGATTTTAGATTCCACAAATGAGTGAAATCATAGGTTATTTGTCTTTCTCTGATTTATTTCACTTAGCATAATACCCTCTAGGTCCATCCATGTTGTCACAAGTAACATTAGTTTTTAAAATATTTTTGTCTTTAGCTTTTTTCCTGTTTGTCGTTTAAACAGTTTTTAGTGTCTTAGCCAGCTATATAAGCATAAAACTTCAGAGTCATCTTACTTATGAATGTTTGCATTCTGTTGACCATCATAACCCATGATTAGCTTTTCAGATGACTTTAGTATTTCTCAGAACGGCTTTGGCACTTCCTCCAAAACAATACCATTTGAGGAGACTATACAGTTTGGTCATGTAAAAAGGAAATGCTCAGGTTTGCATGACCCTGGCTTAGTTTGAAGAGTTTGAATTCATGCTGCAGAATAATTTCTCCAAAGATGCCAGTGTGGAATTCTCTTCATCAGTATCAGTTAACCCACTGGAAGTGTGTGACTGCTTCTCAGACCTTAGGTGTGGGGCAGCTCTTGTGATTACTTCTCAGTGAGGACTTCAGATGTGGGGTGCACACAGAGTGGTATTTATCTGCAGGGCCCTGGCATAGAGACCTCTGCCTGGACTTGTCTTCCGTTCCTTGGTGGAGATAGAGAGCAGGGGCTACCTCCTGAAGACAGAATCTTCAAATTTCCTGTTTCTTTTTTACTTTGAGGGCCACACTCTGAAGCCACATGAATGGCTGAGGTGTTGGGCCTACTGGAGAATCCCCGAATGTGCAGAAATAGGAAGGATGGGATTAGATTTCTCTTGCTACCCAGCTCCTGCAAGTAAGTCTTCTGAAGACACCTCTATAGCCTATCCTGGGAAGCCGGCTGGTCAAACATGAGTTCGTGATTATTTAGTCAAGGGAAGCAACCATCCCTGGTGTCTATAAACCAGTCTATTTGGTAGCTGTGTGGTTACAGGAATGTCTAGAATTTTAATGAGTTTTATTAGTCTCAGGCTGGATAAAGCAAAACAAGGACAATGAGCTCAAGGAAAGGCTGGTTGTGAGAAATACTGGTCTCTGTCAGCTCTTTTCTCTGGAAGGCCCATCTATATCAATGGAAAGAGGACTTGCTTCTTTATCTACTGTGAATAAAACCTCTTGTAAATTTAATACCATCAGATGTTCTAAGAGAAGTTGCTATGTAAAATTTTCAGAGTTTTCTTAATGTTGGAAAATGCCATTTTACCATTTTAGTGTTGAAAATAACTGAATTTTCTGATTTAATTATTTTAAAAATATTTTTGTCATGGAAATATTCAAATACAACAAAGTTGAAAGCATTTTATGGATTACGCATTTATTCACTGCCTTGATAAACATTTTACCATGTTTGCTACATTATATTACCATCTACCCATTCCTCAGCAAAGGGGTTGGCAAACCTTTTCTTAAAGAACCAGATAGTAAATATTTCTGTCACAACTACTCAACTCTGTTATTGTAGTCGGAGAGCAGCTGTAGATAATCCATAATTGAAAGGTTGTAGTTATGTTCCAATAAAACATTATTTACAAAATCAGGTGGCCGTTTGCTGGCTCCTGCAATAACCCATCTTATTTTGGGGGGTGTATTTTATTTTATTTATTTATTTTTTATTTTAATTAGTTTCAAGTATACAGCACATTGGTTAGACATTTACATAGTTTATAAAACAATACCCCTAATTGCTCCTACTCTCCTCTGGTTTTCCACCTAGCCAATATATTAATGCTAACTACCTTCCTTATTCCATGCTCCCCATCCCCGTGACCATCTATCAACAACTAATTTGTACTTCTTTAATCCTTCACCCCATTCTCCCAGCCCCCCAAACCCCCCCTCCCCTCTGTCTGTCACTAAATTGTCCACTATATGTGTGAGTCTGTTTTGATTAGTTTGTTCTTTTTGTTCTTTAGATTCCGCATGTAAGTGAAATATGGAAGGTGTATTTTAGAGTAAATTGCAGATATCAGTATATTTTTTCTTATATACTTTAGCATGCTTTTCATGAACTAGAGTTCAATATTCGTTTGTAATTTTTTAATGTAAAGTATGCATTTGCTGAGGTTTGACAAATGCATACACTTAGCAATCCAAACTCCTGTCAAGATATAAAACATGGCCACCACTCCAGAAAGTTCCCTTATGCCCCTTCATGATTAATACTTGCCTCTTTCCCCCGCAGAGGCAATTACTATTTTGATTTATTCTACAGTAAAATTCTTTGTCTGTTCTAGGATTTCATATAAATGGAACCATACAGTATGTACTCTTTTGTGTAAGACTTCTTTCACTCAGCACAGTATTTTTTTAATGTTCATCCATGTTGCATATTTTAGTTCATTCCTTTTTCTTTTTTCACTTTTTATTTTGAACTAGTTTTAAACTCAGAAAAAACGTATCCAAAAAGTAGAGATTCCATATATTCCTTAATCAGCTTCCCCCAATATTAACATCTGCATAAATTTAGTAATGTTATCAAAACCAGGAAATTAGTGTTGTTACAATACTATTAAACTACAAACCTTATGCAGATTTTACTAATTTTTTTTTCTGGTTAAGGATCTAATCCAGAAGCCCATGTTGCTGTGAGTTGTTATCTCTCCTTAGTCTCCAATCTGTGACAGTTTTCAGTTCTTTCTAGCCTTTCATGATATTGGCACTTTGAAAAGTACTGGTTAGTTATCTTATAGAATGTACCTCGGTTTGAATTTGCCTGATGTTTCTTCATGATTGGCATGTGGTTATACATTTTTGACCAGACTAACACACAAATTATAGTGTTCTTAGAGCATCGTATCAAGGGGTCCGTGATGTCTGTATGTTTTATTGCTGGTGATGTTAGTTCATTCTTTTTTATTGCTGAGTAGTATTCTGTTACATAAAAATACCAGTTTGCCTAATCATTTTTCTGTTAATGGGCACCTGGTCTGTTTCTCATTTTTAGCTCTTGTGAATAATGCTGTGAACATTTTACACAAGTCTTTTTGTGAACTTTTTTCCCCATTTCTCTTCAGTAAAATACCTGAGGGCAAAATTGCTGAGTCATAGGATAGGTATGTGTTTGATTTTCTAAAAATCTGCCACACCTTTTTCAAAATGGTTGTACCATTTTGTATTCCTTCAACAGTATATGAGATTCCCAGTTGCTCCATATTCTTACCAACATTTGATGTTGCCTATCTTCTTCAATGTTAGCCATTCTGATGAGTGTATTTGTTTCAATTTTTAAAAATTTATTTCCCAAGTTTCTGTTTTTAATTTTCAAATTTACAAAAGTCAAAAGAATAGTATTTGAACACTCACATACCCTTTACCTAGACTGACCGGTTGTTAGCATTTTGCCACATTTACTCCTCTCGTGTGTGATTGTACACACACATATAAGTGCATATAAATAGCTTTTTCCTCATGTTCTGAGCCATTTATGAATATGTTTATGACATTATGACTCTTTGCCACTAAATACCTTAAGAACAAGGATATTTTCCTACATTAACACAATGCTATTATTAAACCCAAGAAATTTAACATTGGTGTAATAATATTATATAACATACAGTCATATTCAGATTTTCCCAGTAAAGTTCTCTATAGCTTTTTTGTTTTATTTTTTAATCCTGAATCACGTGTTTTTGGTTGTCATGGTGTCATTTTAGTTCCCTCTAACCTACAATGCTCCCCTGGTACCTTATTCTCTATCTCATGGCACTGATTTTTTTTAAAGAGTCCAGGCTAAAAGAAGAAGAGTTACTCAGAACAAGAGGCTGCCAATGGACAGCCCATAGGCCACGTACAGCCAGGTGTACATGTGTATATTTGGTCTGTATTGTCCATGAAAATTTGAATTTGTTACCTGTACAGTCACGTATTACTTAGTGACAGGAAAACATTCTGAGAAAGTGCAGCATTAGGTGATTTTGTCGTTATGGAAACATAATGTGCTTGCACAAACCTAGAAAGTGTAGCCTACTATACACCTAAGCTATGTGGTATAGCCTGTTGCTCCTAGGCTACAAACCTGTGCAGCATATTACTGTACTGAATATTGTAAGCACTTGTAACAGTGGTATTTGTGTATCTAAGTATATCTAAACAGCAGGCGACTAAATCATGCACGGGAGAAAATGATGCAATGAAGAGACCCAGTAAACAAGAGATGTATGAAGCTGCTGCCGGCATAACACAGCATACTGTGTTACAACAAACTTTCTTCTTACAAGTAGAAAGAGAACACTCCTAACAGTAAAAAATAGAGTATAATAAATACATAAACCAGTGACATAGTTGTTTATTATCAGGTATTATGTACTGCACATAATTGTACGTGCTATACAACTGGCAGCATCACCACAAACACATGAGTAATGCGTTGCGCTACCATGTTGACAGAGTTACAGCCTCGCTAAGTAATAGGAATTTTTCAACTCCATTATAATCGTGTGGGGCCACCATTGTATATGTAGTCCTTCGTTGACCAAACGTTGTTCTGTGGCACGTGGCTGTATTTGAACATGAGATTTCTGGTAGCACTAGTCTCACATTCCACATGAATGTGGATGGGACATTAGTAGCAAGCCTATCTTTTCAGTATTTGTCAGTTTGTACAGTATACAACACACATGGAACTATGGAATTAAAGAGATGCTTTTTGGTGATACTCAGGTATTTTAGATAGCGTGGTAACACCGACAGAACACCAAGTCACATGGAATTGTGCAGCAATAAAATTATCCCTTGTCAGGTGTTCAGTCCATATTCCTCCAAAGAGAAAGTCTTTCTTTGAGTTGGTGTTCTTTAGTGCCCCCTGACAATCCGTGATCTCCCTGCCTGACAGTGAGACCCTAGCCCTAGACTGAGACTACTGTTTTGTTAAAATTTATTAGCTTCGTTTGTCGCCAGTATACTTATTGGTACAATTACCTTCTGGTAATGGCAGGGAATGTTGGTAAGTAAGTAATTTACGTGTTGTATATAAATGGCTGAGCAGTATTAGTTGTCTGACGATAGATCTAATTTATTGAGTACCTTTTGTGTAATAAATACTTTCCTTAGATTTTTCTCTAGTCACAAAAATTGATGCATGAGAAATTTTTTATTAACTCCCTTTTTACATATGAAAAGATTGAGGCTCAGAGGGGTGAAGCGATGTGCTTGGCTGGTCAGAGCAGTTGTATAGCTAACCTCTGAAGCCATCCCAGCTCCTTAGAGCTGATGATCCTCTTAAGATTAACAGTTGTAGGAAGGTGGCATCATACAGTTTTACACATGACATAGTGGAGCAATCAAGCCAGTGACAGTCATGTGGGTATGGCTGGGAGAACGTGCACCGTGATTTCGATACCTATTTTTGCTTAAATTATGGAACGTTTTTTCAAAGCAATACTACCTCAAAAAACTTGGCAACTATGCTGTGTACATGAAGGTACAAAGCTGCGTGGTCACAGGAAAGCATTTGTTTCAGACATGTAGATTTCCGCTCGAACAGTTTGATTTGGAGACTTCCGTCAAGTTACAAACTGAGATAAACATAGTCTTTTTTTTTCCAGCAAATGTCAAAGCCATCTTTTCTCCTTGTGCGTACCCTGCAGGAACAGCTTTCTCAAGTCCTCGATGCCATGTTTGAAAGGACAGTCAAAGTCGATGAGCATGTTATTGACCAAGGAGACGACGGAGACAACTTTTATGTCATAGAACGGTAGGAGATGGAGCTTTGCAGTTGTGCGGCCACACTTAGGATTTATGATTCAGGACAAGCGCTTTACGCTGTGCTTCGTTCAGCCCCGAGAGGACTTAGCCAAGTGAACAAGCTTCCCAAAGCTCACCCCACTCTGTCTACGGCATGCCCCTCTCTGTCCAGTGCTGTTTCGAGTCAGTACAGCTCATACTTGGGTTGCCACTATGTACAGTAGAGCGTCTCCTTTATGATGAGGTGCGATGTGCTTTATGAACGTGTTATTTGCCAGTGTTCAAGTAAACTGGCTTCCCGAAAAATAGCCGTGACACTGCTGTGCTCTGGATCTTTCAGTCCCAGCCTAACTCTACTCACGAGTACACTGCCTCCACCTCCATGCTCCTGGCCTCTTCTGGCTCCGTTCCAGATACAAGTCGTGTTGGGAAATATGAACTGTGTGGGTTTGACCTGCTTGCCTTCGTGTGTCCTAACTTCTTGAGCTGGTAGTATCATCTGGGAGGCTCCTCATGACCCCCTTGTCGGTCCTGAAAAGAACACCTTCACCAGAGTTTAAGATAAATAAGACGTTGCCTCACCCAATAACTTCTGTTATTTTCCATTATTTTCTTTTGAAGTAATTTCAGAGTTATAGAAATGTTCTTATAAACAAATAGTATAAAAAATTCTTATAAACCTAGGTTCCCCAGGTTAATGTGTTACCACATATGCCTTATTAGGTGTCTAAGAGTCAATTGCAGGTGTAATGCCCTTTTATCTCTGCATATTTCATTGTGTATTTCCTAAAAATAGGACATTCTTTTATGTAAGTATAGAACAATTATGAAAATTAGAAATTAACATTTATACAGTACTGTCTACTATACAGTACTGTCTTAATCTCCATCAAGGTTCAGTTTATACAGTACTGTCTTAATCTCCATCAAGGTTCAGTTGGTTCACTGTCTTGTCAAAAGTCTTTGTTCGTTCAAATTGTTGAACAGAAAACGTTCTCACTTGGGAAACCTTTGGGTTCTTGATATTTGTGACAGTATTGTAAGTAGAAGAAATGTTTTATTTAAAGAGTAAAGATAATACAAATAATATCTTCTTAAAGACTGTTTTACTTTTATCTGTTATGCTCATGCTTTCTACATAGAATTCTATAAGTAGTGACAGAATAATTTTTTAAGGTATATCACCACCTCCAGCAGCTACCTTTCCCCCTTGCTCTGCCATGTTTCCCCCACCAACTCAGGAATCCCAGTAGGTACCTACAGCCTGAGAAACAAGCACCCACACACACATATCCATAGCCTAAACTTCAGAATGGTTTGTTACATGTGTGAATGAGAAAGATTAACTTTTGTATGCTATGAAAGTGCTTATTAACAAGTCAGAAAGATATCATTCAAGTAAAAAGATATATTGTTCCTGACCTCAGAAAACTCATTATCTAGTTGGAGAGACAGACCCTTAAACAGATAATTATTACATAATGTAACAACAGTGATAAAAATATGTCTCATTATTTAGAAGAGGACCTGAGTGAGAGAGGTTAGGAAAGACTGCTTTGTGGCTGCCTGAAATGGTTTGTGTTAATTCCCCAAATTAAGCAGCTAGTGTCTCCTGGAGGAGGGACGAAAAACACGTAAGTGGGTCTACTCTGAATCTTGCTTCCCATTCGTAGCCTCATAACATTTGCATTGTCCAGCAGGTCTACTACACGTTAGTGGCCCTGTTGAGTGGTGAGCTCCTTTAAGAGCAGGGTTGGTGCCATGTAACTGATAGTCGAGTGATTGGCTTTATTCTCTGCTTCTTGTGTAACATATGCCACCTGGTGAATTTATCAGACAAGCAGAGACTCTATAGGAAATTTAGAAAATAAAAAAATTAAAATAGGGAAAAAAGTAATTTAGCCATAATTTCATCACCAGAATATATCCTTCCTTCCCCCTCCACCTTCCCTGAGCTTTACTGTTGAGGTCAGATCCATTATCTCAAATTTGGTTTAGATGTCGAGACTGATGATACCAAACAAACAGTAAGAGAATGAAAAGGTTTCTTACTCAGATAAAGAGGCTTTTTAGGGAGAGCAGGGTAGGCTCCCAAAAGGTCCAAAAATGACTTGAGACAGCAGGGAGGAGTGACTGGCTTGGAATTTCATGGTGGTGAGAAGGTGGGGCTGGGGCGGGGATACTCTCTCTGTGTATGGGCTGGCACTTGTTTGAATTTCTCATCAGTGCCAAAGAAGGGAGCACCAAGGCTTTGTTATCAGCTTTTCCAGGTGCGAGACAGAAAAGTAAGGAGGATCGCAGTGGTCGGGCTTGAAAGCTAACACAATCAAACATCAAAAATGGAGCTGACTCTATTGCATTTGCATATATATACTTTTTATGTTGGGTCATACATTGTTGTGTGGCCTGATATTTACAATCTATTTTAAGTAGTTTGCCATGGGATGCAGTATTATTCTATGTCATCATTTATACAGACCGTACAATCTGAATATAGACATATATTTGACCTATCCCCTATTGTTAGCAGATTAAATTACAATTTTTGCTGTTATAAATATTACTTGATGAGCATCCCTGCAGTTAAATCTTTTTTCAGTATCTTCGATTATCTCCTTTAGAATGCCTACTAGAAATGGAATTGCTGTGTTAAAGGGTCTCTTTAAGGAATTTGCTATATGTTGTTAATGATCTTGCAGAAACTAGGGTACATTTACATTTGCCTCAGTGGTGTATTTATTGAGAGTTCCTATTTCTCTAAATGCTTGTCGGTTCTGAATATTATTATTTAGCAACCATTATCAACAGATAGAAATTTTATTTTTTTGGTTTCTTTATTTTAATCAGTTCTACATCCTAGTTTTCAACAGACTACAAAAGAAAACCCATACAGTCATTTCAATAGCAGCAGAAAATGGATGTGACAAAATTCAGCACATTTTCTTGATAAAAACTCTCTGCAAACTAGGGACAGAGGGACTTTTTTCCAACCTGATTAAAGGCATTTATAAAAAACCTACAGCTAACATACTTAATGGTGGAAAATTTAATGTTTTCTCCTTAAAAGGACGTCTGTTCTCACCTCTTCTATTCAATACCGTACGTAGGTCCTAGCCAATGCAATAAGGAAAAGAAAAAGTGGGAGAGAAGGAGAGATGGAGGGCATCTAGATTGGAAAGGAAGAAGTAAAACTGTCTTTGTTTGCAGATGACATGACCCTCTAGAAAATTCCAAGAGTGCTACAAAAAAGCTACTAGAACTGGTATTTGAGTTTAGCAAGGTCATAGAATACAAAGTCTAAATGCAAAAATCTGTTGAGAATCCTCTATAACAACATTTTATATCATATGCACCTTCTATTTGTGTACCAACTGCCAGTTCTTAAATTTATTATTAGAAGTAATAAATAAAATTGTTTCTCGTTATACTTTCAGGGGAACTTATGATATTTTAGTGTCAAAAGATAATCAAACCCGCTCTGTTGGTCAGTATGACAACCGTGGCAGTTTTGGAGAACTAGCTCTGATGTACAACACCCCAAGAGCTGCTACCATTGTCGCCACTTCAGAAGGCTCCCTTTGGGGACTGGTGAGTTGGAGAAATGGTTCCCCTTGCATGGCACAGTGTTAATTCCGCTTACTTCTGGGTTTCTATCCTTGGGCTGTTGGTTAACACTATATTTTATAGCCAGTTATCTGAAAGATATTGTGAAAGGTCTTGTACCAATGTATTTTTTTATTTCTCTAAAATGATTTGTCAATAAACTGTTTACTCCAAATAACAGGGAAAAAATTGGGTCTTCTGACCTTGCAGTCATGTCAGCTCTTACTGCATTTTCTGTTTGTTTTTATGGCACAAATTGTGGGGGGTGATGGCGGGGCAGGGAGGTGGCAGATAACTCTACTCTCTATGTAAGAAACAGCCTAGGAAAATAAGTGTCATCGAATGCTCTGCCAACAGTGTTTTTCCTCCTCAGCTGTCCAGGACTAATGTTCAGCCATCCACTTGTGCATTGGTCCATGCCAAATCCAGTAATTTAGATGACTAGAAAGACTGATAGCCGTATTCTGGGAAAGAATTTTCCTAGGCACAGCACAACTGTGTTCCCTCTTCTTTATTATACATGACCCACCTTGCTTCCTTCAGCATCAAGCCTTCAAAATATGTAACTTTCTTCGTTCTTAAACAAAATAATCATCCTCTTGTACAGATTCCAGATTTCACTTTTAAAGTGTTGACATCTATAATAATTTGTTTCTGTTTACCTTACAAGCAGAATTACATGTGTACCACAGAATTATCAACATATTCTTTCAGATGAAATCACGTTTTAAAGATATAGCACTTCAGTGTGATTTAAGAAGAATTAAGAATGCTCCTGAGAAATGAGTGATACAGTGGCTTAAGAATAGATCACACTCTCTGGGGACTCAGTGATTGAAAAACTCAAGGTTAGATCAGTAAATAATGGATGAAAATAAACTCAGTTTTAAAATGCATCGATGCCAACTACTAGTCCAGGCTAAGATAGAATAACCCCATTCCTCACTACTCTTCTCCCTTAAAACTAAAAAACTCTAGGTATCATACAACTAACTAATGTAGGGAGATCCTAAAAGATGGAAAGGAGAAGGCAGACTGGCTAGGATCGCAGGACTTAAGGAAGGACATGATGGCGAGTTCCCTGGGTTTTCTTATTGCTTTCTATATATCCCAGATGGGGTCCTGGAAAAGCCTACAACCCAGATCCAACAACAGATACATATTAAAATAACCCCAAGAAAAGTCTGCCTCCCTAGGAAAAGGGCAGCCAAGTAGAACAGAAAGCCATTTTTTTTAAATAATGCCACCCTACTCCGGCCAAATACAAAAGGAAAAACTGCTTCTGTCTCCCCACAGTGTCACTGGGGCTTAGCAGAAAGCTAGAGTTCCAGCCTGACCCAGCAGCAGAGAGGCAAAATGAGGTGATGTGTGGTATTGCTAATTGGCACTCCACTTTCCCTGCCATGGTAGTGTCGGTGGGGTTCAGGAGGGAGGTGATTGTGCACTCCTAAACAGGGTGACAGCCTACACAAAAAATAAGATGAAATAGGATACAGAGTTTCACAACATAGTACCCAAAATGTTCAGGATACAATAGAACATCATTTGTGAGACCAAGAACAAGGATGTTCTCAACTTGAATGAGAAATACAATTAACAGATGCCAACAAGAAGATGGCACAGATATTGGAAGTAGCTGACAAGCATTTTGAAAGCACCATCATAAAAATTCAACAAGCAATTATGAACACACTGAAAACAAATGAGAAAAAAAAAATAGCCCAATCGCAGAACGAATATGAGCGAAGAAAGATCAATGAACTTAAAGATAGAACAATAGAAATTACCCAGTCTGGAAAAAAAACAGACTGAAATGAAGTGAACAGAGCCCGTGGGATAATACCAAAAGATACAGTATTTGTATCAGAGTCCCAGAAGGTGAAGAGAAAGAGTATAGAGCTAAAAAATTATTCAAAGAAATAATTGTAAGCTTTCCAGATTTGGTGAAAGATACTAAACCTACAGATTCAAGAAGCCGAGTGAACTTCAAAATGGATAAACCCAAAGAAATCTATGCCGGGACACATCATACTCAAATTTCAGAAAAGAACTAAAGACAAAAAAAAAAAAAAAATTGAAAGCAGCTAGAGAGAAGCAATGCATACCTGTAGGAGAACAACAGTTTGGATGACACCGGGTTTCCTATCCATGGAGGCCAGAAGGAAGTGGCACAGCATTTTTCAAGTACTGAAAGAGAACTGTCAACTCAGAATCCTACACCTAGTGAGACTATCCTTCAAGAATGAAGATATTCTCAGATAAAAGAAAACTAAGAGACTATTACCTGCAGGCCTACTTTAAAAGAAGTTCTTCATACAGAAAGGAAATAAAGAAATTTGGAACATTAATAATGAAGAAAGAACAACAGAAAGAGCAAATACATGGGAAGATAAAAAGGGCATCCTCCTCTTGAGTTTTCTAAATCATTTTAGATGGTTGAAACAAAACTTACATTGTCTACGTGGTCCCCAGTATATGCAGAGGAAGTATTGAAGACAATTGTAATCTAAAGTGGGGAAAGTAAAGAGGCCTAAATGGAAGGAAAGCTTCTACACTCTACTCAAACTACTAAAATGTTGACACCAGTAGACTGTGACAAGTTCATGTATAATATCTAGAGCAGCCACTAAAATAATCAGTACAAAGAGATACACTCACAAGCCTTTAAATCAAAGTGGAATTCTAAAAAGTGTTTAGGTAACCCATAGGAAGGCAGAAAAACTTAAACAGAGGAACAAAAAGCAGAGGAAACAACAGAAAACATACAATAAAATGGTATACTTAAGCCCTAATATATAAATTATTGTAAATATAGATGATCTAAATATACCAATTAAGTGACAGAGACTGGTAAAATGGATTTTTTTAAATGACCCAACTATTTGGTATCTACAAGAAACAAATATGATATAGGTAGGTTGAAAATAAAAAAGATAGAAATAGATAAACCATGTAAACATCAACCTCAAGAAAGCAGGAGTAATTATATTAGTATCAGATAAAGTAGACTTCACAACAGAAAATTACCGGGGACAAAGGAGCATTACATAATAATGAAAGGATTAATCTATCAAGAAAACATAGCAATCCTAAATATGCATACAGCAAACAACAGAGCTGCCACATATGTAAAGCAAAAAGTGGTAGAACTGAAAGAATAGACAAATCCACAATTATAGTTGCAGACTTCAACACCCCTCTCTCAATAATTGATAAAACAGCTAGACAAAATCAGAAAGAACACAGAAGAAATTAATAACACTGTCAACAAAAAGGATCTAATTGAAATTTATAGAACACTCCACACAACAATGGGGTAGATGTTCTTTTCAAGCCCACGGATATTCACCAAGATAGATATAATAAGATATAACAGGAAAATCTCCAAACACTTGGAAATTAAGTAACACATTCCCAAGTAATCTCTAAATCAGAGAGAAAGTCTCATACGACTTTTTTAAAAAATTAAACTGTAAAACCACCTATCTTGTGGTTGTGTGAGAATTAAATAGATAGACATAAGAGAAGCAGCTCCTGGCACAAGATAAGTGCTACAGTGTGGTGGCACCTGCTCCCTGCGGTCATGGTGGTGCTCACCACCCTTATCTTCCTGAGGCTCCCTCTCCCGAGATTCCGGAACTGCATTTCTACTCCCAAACCTTGTCCTTTGCAGTCTATTCTTCCTTTCTCTGCTGTCTTAAGTGACCTATCATGATTCCCTTTTCATCTCTGCTTTTTTCCTGCTTTATTCACTTTCTTTACAGCCCAAACCCTCCTAAAGCTTCAGTGCCTCCTCCAGGAAAGTGACTCCCAGAGCATCCTCTACAGCCTGACTTCTTGTGCTTTCCAAGGCCTCCTGAGGCCAAAGCAGGGAGGACTTGGTGCTATCACTGAGTTTCTTAAATTGGATTCTCCATTCCTTCTCTTACTGGAGGCAGCTGCCACCATGCTCACTACACTTAATCTCTGCTCCCACGCTCTCTTGCTTGTGTGAAAGTCAATAGAAACTTTCTTGGGAAACTCCTAAAGTCAGAGGAAAGTATAGCATTCCTTTTCTCTTTTAAACTTCAGGGTCGTTTGTTTGACTGAACACTTACTGCCTGAAGGAGCTACTACTTCCCAGTGGGAGTTTCCTCTTCACTACTTCATTGGAAGCTCCCTGAAATCTGGGTTCGTGGGTCTGGTGCCTTTTTATGCCCTCCACAGTCACGAGAGCTGGCCCTGCACAGCATGAGGGTTCTGGGAGGTATGAAAGCATGCATAGAAAGGGTTAGAACATGAAGAGACAAGTTTCTTTTAAGAGAAAGCAGTTTTCAGCTGGAAATACAGTTTGCTATTGCAATTATAGTAATCTGGGTAACATGATAGGTGGATTTTTTAAATGTCATTCTTGACAATGCCTACTCAAACATAAGGAAGAAAACTTTATATTTCCCATTTTCTCAGTCTTGATTGTCCTCTTTTCACAGTACTCCTGGCCTAGATTGGCCCAGAAAACGTGTAGCAACTGAATTCTAAAGATAATGGAATAATTTCCCAAAGTATAACAGTAACATTTTATTCAATGTTACATTCCTAACCTTGGACTTCAAAAAAGTAGTGGCATGTGATACAGCCCATTAGAGCAGTCAGAGATTGAATGGTTCTTTTCAAGCAGACAGATGGAGAAAATGAAGCAGAATCTGGTGAAATGTTGGAGAGCAGACATTATTTGTATGGCAGTTTAGGGAGAGAGGGTAAGGATCTGCTGTTGCTCGCACTAGAAATGTAGAGTGTAGTAGGTGACTTTCTGTGAGGCAGATGAAGGATGGCCTGGGACAGGGCCTGAGAATTCTGTAGCTAATGGAATATGAGCCATCGAAACCCATTTAGACATCTCAGCTCAGTCATCTTCTATGTGTTTTCTCCACCCCACTTCCATGCCATGATCAAGACTGCTAAAATAGCAAACCTACAGCTAAACATGCCTTTACCCCCTTTCATCCTGCCAGGCTTTAAGATGTCATTACTGTACTTCCCCCTCCCCCCCGCCCCAAAATCTTTGTTTATGACAGACTGAGATGGAAGGAAGGGTCTAGTTAACTGAGGTACAAATAATTGCTCACCCATTTAGGATCTTGAAACTAATCAGTATTCTCCTGGCTGTGTGTTCTTCCCCACATATGTGTAGACATATCTGAGAGGTGCTTGGCTATAGCTCTGGTTAACTGTCTCCTCAGTCTGGATCCATGACTTGCTGGGGTCAAAGTACCTTTCACATACCTCCCCTCTCTGTCCATTAACTTAAATTTTACCCTTCCTTCAGGTCCTAGACAAACATTTTTGCAACAAAAGTATCCTTGACCACTCCAACCTACTGTGATCTCTCTCTCCCTCCTCAGAATTCTTATGGCACTTATTTTGTCTCTATAGTTCACCTAGTACATTTCTTATGCTGTATTGAACTATAGGTTTTTTTATTCCTGTGTATTTTATATTGTCTCCCCGTTGAGTCTGTAAAGTCCTCGAGCACAAAAACGTGATCGTTTTATCTTCTTTTTCTTATCTCCTTTTCACGTTGCATCTTTTTACATTGAACAGTGACAGTGAGCTCACAAATGTTTGATTTGGAGTTTTCATTTTGTATTCTATTTATGACCCATAGATGGCACCCGTTGAGTACTAGATAGCAAGCAACAACATGTGCTACATCTGTCTGGCTCAGGCTACAGGTCTTTTTCTTCCAATGATGACTCAGATTTAAATATCATTAAACACTCTGTTAACCCAGTACCTTTCATTGTCCTTTAATGTTTTCTGTGGCGCAGTTAATTAGACCATAGATGTTCTCTTACACAGGTATTTACCAGAATTTTTATATTCTTTCTTGTAGGACCGTGTGACTTTTAGAAGAATCATTGTGAAAAATAATGCAAAAAAGCGGAAGATGTTTGAATCATTCATTGAATCTGTGCCCCTCCTTAAATCACTAGAGGTAAATTCTATTTGAATAAGACTGTTTATGGGGATTTAAGAAAAGCTACTAAAAATATTCTGTTGTTAGGTTTTCAAATCATACTATTCTAACCCATTTCTGTGTTATTTAGATGATATTTGTCATTTTCAGTTGAGGTCTTTTCTTTATAATTTGTGAGTACGTCCATCGTTTCAGGTGTCAGAACGAATGAAGATTGTGGACGTAATAGGAGAGAAGACCTATAAGGATGGAGAGCGCATCATCTCTCAGGTGAGTGGGGGCCTTGTGCAGTACCTTTCCTGGAAGTCACATCCTGAAGGACTAGGGCATCATTTGTCCTCTCACTTTTGGGAACTCTTGTTGCGAGGTACTAGGGCGCACTTCCTGCAGTGTCTCCTGAAGCCCGTGGATGCTTTTCTTATGGCATGTGCAGATCTCCTGCCTTCATTCACCTTTCCCTGGCTTCCGCTGTGTGTCCTTTGGGTATCATTTCCTTTTGACCCTGAGTGAGTTTCATTCATCATTGGTTTTTTTATATTTTGTTTTTTTAATTTTATTTTTTTTAGCATTTTATTTTTTATTTTCTCCCTCCCTTTTTCCCCCTCCCTTCTGGTAACCACTAGTCTATTGTCCATGTCCTTGAGTCTCTTTGTTTGTCCTGTTCATTTCTTACTTTTAGGTTTATATCCCACATATGTGATATTATGTGATTTTCAACCTTATCTGTCTGGCTTATTTCGCTTATTATGATTATTTTAAGGTCCATCCATGTTGTTCCAAATGGCAGTATTTCATCTCTTATGGCTGAGTAATATTCCATTGTATATATGTACCACAGCTTCTTTAGCCAGTCTATCATAGGACACTTCGGTTGCTCATTCATCATTGTTAAAACCTGGAGAAGGTTGAAGGGTTGTGCCCTTTGCCTTCTGTGTATGTTTGGCACAAAGGTACCCTCTTAGCTAATCCAATAACACATTCCTAAATCTCTAAGTTAGGAAAAGTGAAACAGGAACACAAAACAGGGAACAACAGAAAACATACAATAAAATGGTAGACTTAAGCCCTAAAATATGAATACTTACTGTAAATATAGATGATCTATACGCACCAATTGCAAAGACTGTTACAAACCAGTTTTCGGTCTTCAGTGATTGACCAGATTTATAAGGTGTCTTTAGTGTTTCCTTTGTGCCTTTTTCTCATGTTATTTTAGGGTGCTATAAGGGTCACCACACAGTGTACTGGATCATTGTGATGAGTTGTATGTAATAACTTTTTTTGTTTCCTGTGTTTACATTTTTAATCACAGGCAAACATAGCCAATATTGCAGGTTTGGTTCTAGACCACCACAATAAAGTGAATATCTCAATAAAGCAAGTCAAACAAATTTTTTGGTTTCCTAGTGCATATAAAAATTGTATTTGCACTGTACTGTAGTCTATTAAATGTACAATAGCTTTATGTCTTAAAAAATGTATATACCTTAATTAAAAATACTTTATTGCTAAAAAATGCTAACCATCATCTGAGCCTTCAGCGAGTCAAAACCTTTTTGCTGGTGGTAGGTCTTGCCCCAGTAAATCGAAGATCACTGATCACAGATCGACATAACAGCTATAATAATAGTGAAAATGTTCGAAATATTGTGAGAATTACCAAAATGTGACAGAAACATGAAGTGAGCAAATGCTGTTGGAAAAATGGTGCCACTAGACTTGCTCGATGTGGGATTGCCATAGAACTTCAGTTTCTAAAACATACAATATCTGCAAAGTGAAATAAAGTGAAGCACAATAGCACAAGGTATGTCTGTATATATAGACTGTTACGGACTTTGCCAGGTATAAACTTCTCTGCTCGTGGTTCTGGCAAAAACACTGGAAAGATAACTGAGTTGGTCTAGGTTGGGTGTTGTGCACATCCTTGAAGCCAGAGCTGGGACTAGGAGGAGAAAAGACTTTGATTGGTCAAGCCTGAGTCCCAAGCCCACCCAGGGGGCCTTTGGGTGCAGTTGGCCCAACCAGCACCACAGGGACTAATCAGGTTTAAAATAGAAGGAGAGAGAGAAAAAGGACTAACAAAAAAAATCCATATCTACTCTGACATCTCTAAAAGCCTTTGTATTCCAGATACCTGTTAATAATTCTTTTAATTAGCAATTGGTTTGAGTCTATAAACATTTTTTAAGATAGTCAAGTAGAACCAAACATAAGCTCTATAATAAAGGTTCATATGAATGGCAGTGAGTATATAAAAAGAAGTATTCCATGTGGTTTCTTGGAGGAAATGCCATTCAAGTTGGGCTTATAGAACAAGTATGATTTCAGCAGTCGAGGTCAGGGAAATTTCTTTCAGGAGCAAGAGAACAATATGAGCAAGGGCCTGTGGGTGTGAGCTGTGTTCCAGGGTAGCTATCCTAGTGTGGTGAGAATGCAGTGCTGAGTTGCAGAAGCGAGACATGTTGACTGGCCACGTTTGCTCCTGATCCTGAGGTGTTTTCATTTATGGCCAAAGGATGTCTGCTTCATCCTGAAAGCCCCAGGCCTTCAGGAGGTATGTTAAGAGGTATGAGAAACCACAGTGTTTTCTGGAATGTCTGTGATCTTGAAGACAGAAGTGTCAGGTGGTGGTACAGAATGGACATTAATTAATATGATAATTATTATATACCCTTTGTGGCAGTGTCTCTAGATCAAAGTTCTCTAAGTGAGGCCCCAAGACCAGCAGCAAGCAGCAGCATCTGGGAATGTTAGAAATAGTTAGGAATTGTTAAGAATGCAAGTTCTTGGGCACCACCCCAGACATACTGAATCAGAAACTGCTTTATGTTGTTTTGTTTGTTTGTTTATTTTGGTCAGCTTTGTTACATGGTATGTTTCACATAGAATAAAATTACCAAGTTCATGTGTACAGTTCAAGAATTTTATGACACCCCTACAATCATAACATGCAGCATTTTCATCACCTCAAGAGGTTTCCTCATTTGCATTTTCAGTCAATTCCTTCTTCAAGTCCCTTACTCCTGAAAACTACTGATCTGCCTTCTATCGCTATAGAAATTACTTTTTATAGTGTGGTGAGAATGATTTCATATAAATGAAATCATATAACATGTTGTCTTTTGTAAGGCACCTAGGGTTTTGTGTCTGACTTCTTAGCATAATGTTTTTGAGATTTATCTATGTTGTTGCATGTATCAGCAGATCATTCCTTTTTATCGCTGAGTGATATTTTATTATATGAACATACCATAATTTGTCTTTCCATTCACCAGTTGAGAGGCGTTGGGCTTTTCTAATTTTTGGTAATTATGAATAAAGGTGCAATGAACATTCACATACAAGTGTTTGCGTGGACACGTTTTTATGGACTTGCTGAGTCACATGGTAAATGTCGTTAAGCAAACTCCCAGATTGTTTTTTTTAAATGGCTGTAACATTTTGCATTCCGCCTAGCAGTATACAAGAGGTTCAGTTACTTTGCATCCTCATCAGCACTTAGTGTTGACAGTTTTTAATTTTAGCCATTCTAGGGAGTATGAAGTGGTATCTCATTTTGGTTTTAATTTGGATTTACCTAATATCTAATGCTGAGCATCTCTTCCTATGATTGCTTGCTATCCATATGTCTTCTTTGAAGTATCTGTGCACATCTTTTGCCCTATTTAAAATTAGGTTATTTGGCTTCTTATGAATGAGTTGTAAGAGTTCTTTATACATTCTGAGTACAAATCCTTTATCAGACAAATGATTTGCAGATATTTCTCTCAATCTATGGCTGTGGCTTTTCTCTTTATTTTCTTAAGAGTAGTTCTTAAAAAGCAAGCGGTTTTAATATTGACAAGTGCAGTTTGTCATTTTTTTCTCTTGTAATTTGTTCTTTTTGTGCCTTATTTAAAAATATCTTTGCAAGGTCAGTAAGATTTTCTCCTGTGTTTACTTTTAGGCCAGCACTGTTCAATAGAAATTTATGAGCCATATATATAATTTAAAATTGTTTTAGTAGCCAAATTAAAAAAAAAAACAGGTAAACTTATTAATATGTTTGTTTAACCTAATATAGCTAAAGTATTATCATTTCAACATCTAATTGATATAAAAGTTTAGTATGAGCTACTTTACATTCCTTTATTTGATGGGAGGGTAACCCAGTCTTTAAATTTCGATGTGTATTTTACACTTACAGCACATCTTAATCTATACAAACCACATTTCAAGTGCCTAATAGCCACTGTGACTGGTGGCTGCTATATTAAGCAGAACAGTTCTAGATGTTTCATAGTTTTAGCTCTTAGATTTAGATCTGTGATCCATTTTGAGTTGTTTTTAGTATATGGTGTAAGGTTAGGGTTTTGCATATAAATGTCCAACTGTTCCAGCACCATTTATTGAAGAGATTATCCTATCCCATTACCTTAACACTTTTATTGAAAATCAGTTGGCCATATATGTTCTCATCTCTTTTTTTGTTCCATTGATCTGTGTGTGTCTCTGCCAGTAATGCACTGCCTTGATTATAATAGCTTTATAGAATAAATCTTAAAATCGGATAGTTTAAGCCTCCATATTTTTTGTTCCTTTTTTAAAGTATTTTGGGTATTCTATACTCTTTGCATTTCTGTATAAATTTTAGAACCAGCTTATCAATTTCTACCCAAAAAGCCTGTGAGATTTTTTTTTTTAATTGAGATTTTGTTGAACCTATAGATCATTTGATGGGAGAAATTGACATCTTAACAATAGTGGGTGATATTAAAAACAATATCAACAGTGATGTTGTTGGCTAGAATGCCTGGGGCACTTCACCTGGGCCCATACCATACTATAGGGTGCCTACACAGACATTTCTCTAACTGGAACCAATGTTGTGGCTGGATCACCCCTTGTGGTTCTTATGATTGCAAGATGCAGCTTAGTAGCAACCATCAGGGAACTTTGAAAAAACAAGATTTATTACTCATGGGTCCTGGAGGTTACACACACAGCACACCCAGGGCCACACAGGTTGCAGGTAGAGAGAGTGAGCATGGAGACCTGGGGTCCTGCCATTATTGAGGATGAGGGTAAGGCACCTAGGGTTTTGTGGATTCATTGTTGGCAAATTTAAAACATTAGAGCAGGAATTAGGGCACAGGCAGGGAAAAGTGGGCCCTCAAATGGTCAGTTTTCAAGGTTAGTCAGGGCTTTCTTAAAGGGGAACTTCATGGGTGGGACCTGCCTGGATCTTTATCTAGTTGTGTAGCTGGCTGTATGTTTGAGATAGGTGTTTTTGAAATGTATGCCTCAGCAATCAAAAGCTCACTGTCAGTCATTTTACAATCAAAAAAGCTTATTGTCAGGCACTTACACTGCAGTGAGTTGGTTCTTGAGCATGGTGTGTCGACGTTTATTTAGGTCATCTTTAATTTTTCTGTCATATTTAGTAGTTTTCAAGTGTACTGTTCAGGTCTGGCACATCTTTGTTAAATTTATCCCTGAATATTTCATGTTTTTGACACTATTGTAAGTGGATTTTTTTTTCACTTCTAATTATTTATTGCTAGTATATAAAAATACAGCCAAATTTTGTATAGTGATCCTGTGGTATCTGCAACCTTGCTAAACTCACTTATTAGTTCTAGAAGCTTTTTTGTAGCTTCTTTGGGGTTTTTTACATAGGTGATTATTTTGATTATAAACAAACACAGTTTTACTTGTTTTCTAGTCTGTATGCCTTTTTTTTTTTTTTTTTTGCCTTATCGTGTTGGCTAGGACCACAGTATAGCACTGAATAGAAGTGGTGAGTGCAGACATCTTTGTATTGTTCTTGCTCTTAGGAGGAACGTATTCATTTGTTCACTATTAAGTATGTTAACTTTGATTTTTTTACAAATGCCCTTAATCGTTGGGATGGTCCCTTCTGTTCTTAGCTTTTAAAATGTTTATCTTGAAAAGGTATTGAATCTGTCAAATGCTTTTGCCGTATTTATTGAAGTTTTCATATGGGTTTCCTTTTGTGATCAACTTATATAGTGAGTTGCATTGATTAAATTTTGAGTATCAAATCAAGCCTGCATCCTAGGATGAACCCCTCTGGGTCATACTATATTATCCTTTATAATTATTACTGGATTTAATTGGCTAAAGTTTGGGTAAGGATTTCTGTGTCTGTTCATGAGGGATACTGGTCTGTAGTTTTCGCTCCTTGTGATTTTGATATTTGCCGAAGTTTGAGAACCACTGCTCTAGACCATTCCAAGGCTTGATAATGCACTTGCTTTAAGAATACTTAGTGGAAGACGTGGTTCCATAGTGTAGTGGTTAGCACGTCTCCTTTACAGACAGAAGGTCCTGGGTTCACACCCCAGTGGAGCCATGGTCCATGGTCTATGGCCATGCCACCCTGAACAAGCCTGATGTCTGATCTCAGAAGCTAAGCAGGGTTGGGCCTCGTTAGTACTTGGATGAGAGACGACCTAGGAAGACCAGGTGCTATAGGCATAAAAAAAAGAATACTTAGTGGAAAAGTTTGAGAAGCACTTTCAAAGGGTTTTGAGAGGAAGAATGATGTGATAAGAATTGTATTTTTTTTTAACACTTTACAGCACCTGGTCTTCCTAGGTGATCTTCCATCCAAGTACTAACCAGGCCCAACCCTGCTTAGCTTCCAAGATCAGACAAGATCAGGCATGTTCAGGGTGGCATGGCCGTAGACAAGAATTGTATTTTAAAAGCATGGCATCAATGTAAAATAAATTGGCTTCAGCTTCAATGAGTAATCAAGGAAATGCAAATGAAAAAGCACAGTGAAGAATCATTTTCATATCTATTAGCTTGGCAAAAAGTAGGAGTCTGATAATTTCTAGTGATGTAGCAAGAACTTTTATTCTTTGTTTATGGGAGAATAACTTAACTGATCCCTTTGGAGAGAAATTTATCCTCATCCTGTAAAATTGAATTTATTCTGTAATCCAGAAGTTTCTTTCCTTGATATTCTCAGAGAAATACTCTCACACCTCAGAAGCTGCCCTCCACTCTCATGAGTTCCTTCCCAGTCATCTCCTCCTACCTCCCTGCCCTGACTTTATGATCATCGTGTATTTGCTTTTCTTTATGGTTTTTACCACTTATGTACACATCCTAGACAGTATGACCAAGTCTTTCTGGGTTTTTATTATTATTATTATTTCTATCATCAGAATTAGAAAGTATGTATTTTATTTGCATCCTGATGCTTTTGCTCAACGTTCATTCATGTTATGTGCAACTAGTTTGTTGGCTTTCGTAGTATTCCAGTATGTGAATAGAAACTATTTGCCTTTCCACTGCTGAGGGACATTTGCAGTGTTTCTAGTTTTTAGCTATTACAAACAAAACTTCAATGACTACATTGATTTGATTTTCAAATGTTAAAGCAACCTTGTGTTGCTGAGATAAGATAAACCAACTTGGCCATTGTGAAGTATCCTTTTTATATATTGAAGAATCCAATCTGCTAATATTTTGTTTTAAGATTTTATAGCTAGGTTCCCAAGTGAGTCTTACTTAAAATTTTCCTTCCTTATAATAGTAGCCTTGTCAGATTTAGATATCAAGATAACGTTAGACTAATAATATAAGTTGGGATCTGTTTTCTTTCTATTATATCTGAAGAGTTTGTGTAAGACTAGAATTTCTTGGCTATTTTATGAAACCAGTGTTTTCTTTGTGGGAAGATTTTGACTACAGATTACATTATCTTAATGGTTAAACTATTTAGGTTTTCTATTTCATCTTTGGCGTGTTTTGGTAAGATCTATTTTTCTAGGGATTTATCTATTCTAAAATTCAGTGTTATTAGAATAAAGTTGGTCATAGTGTTTCTATTAATATATTTTAAATGTCTACAGCATCTAGAATGATGTTCCTAGTATTCCTGATATTGTTGTTTTGTGCTTTCTCTTTTTTCTTGCTCAATCTTGCCAGGGACTTGTCAATTCTTCAAGTCTTTTTGAAGAACCATCTTTGCCTTTTAGTAATTCTATTGAATGTTTGTTTCCTGTTTCATTACTTTCTGTCTTTATCTTATTTCTTTTCTTCTACCTTTTATTTTTTTCCTATTCTCTGAGTTGGATGCTTAGCTCTTTACTTTTTAGCTTTTCCTCTTTATGTTATGGGCATTTTAAAACTAGAAAAATCCCTATATCTCTGAAGATCAATGACGATCTTCAGCACTTAGAGGTTCCTACCGTAAGTCTCTTGGACAGTTGTGCTCTGACTGCTGTGACTCTTTAGCACCAACATGCCACTAGCTTCTTCCTGCAGCCCAGTTGTTCCATACGTGTGGGTTGTGCCTGAGGAGGGGTGCCTTGCTTATTTAACATAGAAGTCCAGCTGGGGCCCCAATACAGGAGAAAGAATAGAAGCCACTGCCTATTGCAGGGGATGGTGGGATCCTAGCATGCATCTCAGTCTGTCTCTGGATGTTCTCTAGACCACTGGGCCACAGACCAGTACTGGTGAGTGGCCTGTTAGGAACCAGGCCACACAGCAGGAGGTGAGTGGCGGGCAAGTGAAGCTTCGTCTGTATGTGCAGCCGTTCTCCAGGACTAGCATCACCGCCTCAGCTCCACCTCAGATCATCAGGCATTAGATTCTCATAGGAGCACTGGCCCCTGGTGCCAAAAAGGTTGGGGACCGCTGCTCTAGACCACAGTTATGCTGTCAGAGTAGTTGCTGGTCGGCTGTCCCTTCAGAGTTTCTTTTATTATGTCCTTTCAAGTTTATCAACACAAATTTTTGTTTGTGTCGATTTTGTTAATTTTTTTCATGGTGATTTGCCTCTGCTAGGTGTAGGATAGCTACCCAACATAGCAGCACAGAAACCCACAGATACCCCTTTATAAAGCTATGGCTTTCACTCACATGGAGCAGTGATTATTATATGGCGATCTGGCACTAGATTAACTCAGGAATGTCAACCTTAGCTGTGAATAGTGCCCACTTGGAGTACTGTCTATGGTAGTTGAAAGATGAAGTATAGATTCTCACTGAAGACATAAGACCCAGATGGAATGAGAGCACATAACTAGTATTGAATTATTTAGTGTAGATGGTCATTGTTTCAGAGATTAAGAGTGAGAGCTCAGGACCTGAAGTATGCCTGAAGGCCTCTTCTCCCAGATCCGCTTGCCTAATCCTCACTTCCTTCCAGCCTTTGCTCAGATCTCACCTTCTCAATGAAGCTGTGTTGGATACCATAGCCATCTCCTCCCCCAGCACTCCAGATCCCACATTCCCTTCTCTACTCTTCATCTATAGCACTTACCACCTTCCAACAGGACAGCATCATTTACTTAATTATTATGTTGATTGTTTACAGTTTGTTTACCCTACCAGACTGTAAGTTCCAAAAGGGTGGGGATATTTGTTTTGTCCACTGATAAATGCCTAGAACAGTTCCTGGTGCATAGTAAGTACTTTATTATTTGTCGAGTTACCTGAATGACTGGTTCAGTGAAGTGGGTTAAAATCAAAACAAGCAAAAGAAAAGCCTGAGGCTCATAAGGGTGATATTAACCCACATCAATCACCTTCCTCACAAAGGCAGGGCTTTCTCCAGATCCAGCTGTGCTCTGGAGGGCTGCTTTTGGTGGTCAAGATTATCCCTGGACCCCATGACCCAGGGGTAGCCAGGAGTCACCTTGATACTGTCTGTAACAGCCTTGGCTACTGATCCCTAGTCATAGTTTTCAGTATGTGCCCAACATGAGCAGTAAGAATACCAATGCTCTGCGCTGTTGGCAGCCTGGGCATATTCATGGGAAAAAATGTAGATATTCCGTGTTAGGAAGTGAGATGTGTTTCGGTCATATTGGACTGACATTCCCTGTGATCAGGAGCCTCTCATTTTGTTTTGAATTTGTTAGCTATTGATGGATTTGTAGTTGGAAAATAAATACAGATCAGAGCTCAGACAATAACAAAATGATCTATTCCCCCTCGCCTTTTTAATATATATATGTATGGCTCTTACCTGACCTCTTTTCCCTTTTCAGGGTGAAAAGGCTGATAGCTTTTACATTATAGAGTCCGGCGAAGTGAGCATCTTAATTAGAAGCAAGGTGAGTTTTGTGTGATAGTGCAAATTATGCCAGGGACAATCCGATGCCAGGTGTATGCACGGAAAGTAATTGTTTGCTTTAAATCATGTAAAAGTGTTTAGTGTATCAAAACCATCACTGTTAGGTGAGGTATGTAACTGGCAAAGACCCTTGTCTAAGCTCATCCACTGATAGGAATTTAGTATATTTTTTCTTTTTCCTATTGCCTTTGCCTCTGTTATGTAATTAAAATGAGAATTTTGGCTTACAGATTGATGAAAAGGTAAACACCCTAATAGAAAATGGAGGGAATTATATAATTAAAAAATACATGTAGGTGTTGAATATGAAAATAGCTTCCTTTTTAGAGCATTGGGAGGGGAAGTCTCTAGGACAGTTATTATGGCCATTTGATGGATAGGGAGACCTAGAAACTGATGACCTATAGGTGATGGGAGGAGTTATTCTTACCATAAATCTATCATCACCAGATTTCCGTTTCAATTTTTTTGAAGAATATAGAATTTGTTAAAATAGTGAGTTATGTTTAATATTAAATCAACCTAATATGAAACCTTTTACAGAATATTTTAAATAAAAGTATGAAGAAAGAAAAATATGATGATTACTTTTTATAAGATGGTTTGATTCCTAACTAAAAATAGATCTGTTGTTTCACATGAAACAATGATTTGAAACATCTATGTTCTTTTACTTACAGTTTTTGGACTACTGATATATGTTTGTACATTTGTCAAATATTCATTGACACACAACATAATATTGGGTATGTAGGACCAGCAGCACTGTGGCATGAGTTCCTTCTCATGGGGGCTTGGGGGAGCTTGTCAGAAATGCAGAGTCTTGGGCTCTGCCCCAGACTTACTGAATCAGAATCTACATTGTAACAAAACCCCCAAGGGGCTGCTATTGATATGACAGTGTGATAAGTGCTACTTTAGAGAAGGGACTAGGTGGGCATAAACATGTCTATAGTCCCAGAAAATGCTGCAGAAATAGGAAAGAGGCCATTGGCTCGAATAGGGCAGAATGACTTAAGAGCCAAGAGATCAGGGCAGAATTGTGGAAGAAGAAAAGGTCAAACCGTGTAAGCAAGTGTAGGACTTTTGTTCATTTTCTAATTACATTAAAAAAATTATCTACCTACCTATAACATAAAGTGGCTCTTAGAAATTGAGACTAATTCTTATTAATAAATTCTAATAAATTTTTACTTAAACCCCAGGAAACTACAGATATTAAATATAATATAGTACATTATTTTCAGTAATTTGATAAGCACAAATTACAACTTGTTTGATATCTTAATACAGAGTTAAACCACCAGATTTCAAGGTTGAACATTATTTTTAAAAATATTTAGTTACTTAACTCTTTTTTAAAATGTGGGAGGGGACCACTAACTTAAGATGTAGACAGTACCTAAAAAGAAAATTTGTCACTGTTGTAAAGTATTATCTGAGAAAGATATGGTCTCACATCAAACGTAGTAGTCCAGAATTGTGATTCTACCCAAGAAAACCATTAACATTATTTAGAAAGAATTAGCAAAATACCTTGTCTTTTCCCCTGTGCCTCAGAAGTCAGCATCTACCAGAGAGTATGTATAATATATATGATTATATGTTCATACATAATATATCAATATTATATATTATTATATATCATAAATATTATGACATGTTACATATTCTATACTGTTAATTATATATTATATTTATATTGTGTATTGTTATATATAAATCTTCAAAAGAAAATGGTCTTCACTTTATCTCTTGATATTTAGCTATATTACCTGAAAGGTCTTAGGACTCAGATGAAGCCCCAGGTTAAAGCCAACTCCTCTGATTAAAGCAGACCACTGAGATTAGCCCATGCAGTTTACATGGTACAGTTAGAGTCTCTGCAAAGTGAGTTTCTCAGTAATTGTGTAAAGTGTCCTGAGAAGGGAATGCAAGTGTTTGCAACTGGGCTTGTCCAGCCGTGCTTCTGGAGTCAGCCCAGGTCATGTTCTCTACCTGCTGTAGACTAAAGCAAACAAGGATGGCGGGAACCAGGAGGTCGAGATTGCCCGCTGCCATAAGGGGCAGTACTTTGGAGAGCTTGCACTGGTCACCAACAAACCTAGAGCTGCTTCAGCTTATGCAGTGGGAGATGTCAAATGCTTAGGTAAGAAAAATTCTTTATGCATTAATACTTGTTTTCTAACATGTGATATTTTTTTCTCATCAGCAAGCCTTGACTTATTCTACCAGTTCTGACTTCTAGGCTTGGACAGTTTTTGTGACCAACCAGAAATGGGTGAATATTTTAACAAACATTTCTGAGCACTGACTGTAGCTTGTGAGCAAGACAGGCATCCAGGCCCCCCAGGCATGTGAAAAGAGGAGTAATGGAGACAGGTATCCAGGTCTGTGTGGGAACAGAGAGAACAGGTGCTGCTGGACTCTGCAAAGTGTCACACTTAGGTGACACAGTCCTGCTGTGTTCACATAGAAACGTCTGTCCTTCGGATTCCCAGTATCCCAAAGTCTAATCTCCTATAATGTGAGTGTGTATATTTAAGAAAAGGTTTGCACGAGGGAAATGACTTTGGATTGCAGGTGTAGAGAATTCATTCTCTCTCTCATCTCTTTTAAATGGTGCAGTTATGGATGTTCAGGCGTTCGAGAGGCTTCTGGGGCCCTGCATGGACATCATGAAGAGGAACATCTCGCACTACGAGGAACAGCTGGTGAAGATGTTCGGCTCCAACATGGATCTGATCGATCCTGGGCAGTAGGTGGGCCACACCCAGAGCCTTCTCGTGTGACACCAAAATCTTCCCGTCAGCCACAGAATACACCCAGAAAACAGACACGACAGAACTGTTCCTGCTGTTGCCACCTCTGCTGCCATTAATATGGCCATGGGCATTTAGAAAACTTGAAAGTCAGCACTAAAGGATGGGTAGAGGTTCAACCCGCTCCTCCACTTTGCTTCTGACAGCCCATTATTAAACCAATTGTAATGATTAGTCCAACCCAGTTTCACATCTTTGGTTCAAATGGCATGTCTCTCCAACAATTTAAGTGCCTGATACAGAGTCCAAAGTGTAAACATCTTCCTTTCCTCTCTTGCTGCTACTGTTGCTTTTGGAAGTTACCACAGGTCTGCGCAAACCTGTTGTATAACTGTAAACACCCTCCCCCAGCCTTTCTCAAGGGAGGAAATCTAGCCTTCCATCTCCTCATTTGTCGTTTGAGAAAGTCCACATTTGTTCACAATTGTAGCCTTTGGTTTTACAGTGGGAAATGGTGGCAGATATGATGGAGGTCTGTGGTCCTGTGGCAGTGTACTGTCTGCTGAAAGCTGCACACATGACAGCTTTTTCCAAACTCACAGTGATGCTTAGGGAAAGGCCCTGCCCAGGGCCCAGCAGGTCAGCACCCCAAAGCACATTGATGTGTCATTGGGACCCATGTTAGAACAGAAAATTTGGGTTTGGCACATTATTCACATAGCAGAGAGCCAGGGAAGGTTTTCTGGGTTGGGGGATTTTGTTTTGTTTTGTAAATTTTGTTTTGTCTTGTTTAATTTCTGTGCAGTTTGCATGAATGAATTGCTGTCCATTTTTAGGGAGCCAGGGTCGGGAGGTGCCATCACTTTATCTGATCCAAATACTTTCCTGGATATTTCCTGCCACCTCTTGTTTCCAGTTGTTTCTACTGGCGAATGGCAGTGTGCCAGCAAGAGGTTGTTCTAAAATGAGAGAGAGCCTTTTTCTTCTACTCCAAAGTTACTACATAGCTTTGCTGTTCAACCATCCATTTTTAAACTCTTTAAAGAAGCAGCTGCTAATTTTTTGAAATTAAAAAAAAGATTTCTCTATTTAGGGAATTCCCTTGGACATATTCATGTATATCAGTTTGTCAGCTGATTAAGGCATTCATCCTAAAGATCAACTCTTTTGTTAGTTTTCAAAAATTGGCATGATTTACAATTTTATAGAATTACTGCAAAGACCTTTCTAATTAAGATGTTAGAATATTTGGGGTTTTAATTGTTAATCCCAGAGGAAAGTAATTTAGCTTGTATTTTAAAACTTTTTTAACCTTTTAATTATATCAGGTAGAATTCTGATGGATTATCCTAATTAACTAGATATATTTCAGAATTAAATTTTTTCTTCAGAATGACTTAGAATCAGATGTAACAAGAGATCCTAAGAGCAGTGTGAAATTTTGTAAAGGTAAATTTGAACATCATAGCCAAGTTTCTATTAAACCAAGAGGCCCTTTCCAATATGGTTTTTTTAACTTGTATAACTCAATAAATCTTTAAGCGATTACATGCTGGGGCTTGAGTCATTCCTATCGTGGATAATGATGGCGCCCACCTGGTCACCTTTCATCATCCACATAAGTCAGGCTCTGTTTTTGCCACAGGCAGTGTGTTCGAGAGATTTCCAGAGTGGTGAATTCTCACTGCCACCTTGGCCAGTTCTCCCTTTTTCTTGTGCTCTGTAAAGTGAAAGCAAGAGGATTCTTTTCAGACTGCCCCAGGTAGCCTGCATTGCAGCTCTCGAAAGTGTGGAAGGTTGTAACTACTACCCCAAGATAGGCAGCTAGCACTGGGAAAGCCCATGTGGTTTTTCCCACGATTTTTCAAGGTTCTTCTTTTCTGTGGTGTTGCTTTATTATCAAAAAAGTTAAGAAAGCAGATCTTGCACTTCAGCTCACAAGAACCACACCAGTTTCTTGCAAAAGTAACGTGACATTGAGCTTCAGGAGTGACACAGAGGTCTAGCTTCAGACTATGTGAGGACTCTGTTTAACACGTGCTGAGCAGATGCCCCCTTTGCATTCCCCATGCCAGCATTAGTTAGGGCTGGCTGTGAACTCCATGCCGTAGTCACTCCCGCAGGCTGCTAAGGGTAACCCTCTTCCTGCTTTCTTGCACATCCCAGTTCGGTCTCCGCCTTCACAGAAGCCTCTCTGATACTCCCAACTCATTGATGGCTCCTGTTTTACAGAGTAGAATTCATCAGGTTTAAGCCCTCCTGCTCTAATTACAGATTGACATATGGATGGTCAATCCTCACGACATACAAGGGCCCTGGCTTGAGGAAGGGAGACTTTAAAGGGACCAGTGTAAGTGAAATAGGACACAGCCATTAATTACCAGGTGCCAGGAGTCTGACAGTGTTCCAGTTCTCTTTGCAGCTTAGGGAATCAAAGGTGGTAGACAAGTTCAGCTCAGGGCTCTGGTGCCACATTGTGCCAGGCAAGCCCTGCTCTGACGGTTGAGCTTCATGGGGAGTGCATGTTGGGAAGAGATCCCTTCGGTAATTGTTTTATTTTTTTCTTCGGTAAGAGCTTCACACCCTCTTTTCTGGCTTTGCTATGGATTTGGGATGGTGGCAAATGTTCCTGAGAGCCTCGAGGTCCAACCTGCAGTATTATCCTTCCTTCTGGCCCCAGTTTATCACATCCACTGTGTTTTGGTTGTTTTCTCTGAAGGAGGGGTTCATGTGTTTGCCTCTCTTATTAGTCAACAGTCCTTACATATACTTGTGTTATATATAATTGCGGTAGATTCTCAGAAAGCAGGTGGAGCTTTTCTTTGAGCAGTTTAATGAGCGAATTTGGCAGCAAGTGGCAAGAAATGGTTCTCCAGCCAGGAGAGGGCATGTCCTCCTCTTATCGCCCAGGTTCTCTGCTCCCAGTGGGTAGACTCTTCGTGAGCGGTGCTGCTGGCAGCCAGCAGCACCCTGGGCACACAGCATTTCCATGTCGTGTCACAGTGTACAAACAATTCTCTCTCTCGTTTAGGAAAATTGAAAGAGCCTTTTTGCACAGATTAAAAAGAAGACCCATGAATGTCATCTTTTATCTTTTGTTTTCAGTTGGCTGACGTCGGGGTTTTTGTTCTGGACATGCATTTGTAACCAGTCTTGCCAAGATACAAGTCATTTCGGTTTCTCACTACAATTACCTCTTGTTCCTCCTGTCTCGACTGCTGACGTTCCTCAGTGATTCCAGCGTCTGTTTTACGGGAAGCAGCCTTCCCGTGGGTTTCCTTTTACACACTGCAGGGCTATCTTTATACTTTAAAAAAAAAAAAATTTTTTTTTTTAAAGGAGAAAACTGTCACTAACCTCATGGGGGATTTGCAGAAAACCATTTAGCCCACCTTGAGCAAAAGGTATAGATTTCTCATTGTTTTCTTAAGCTCATTGTAATAAAAGAAATCTAATTAAGCATTATTGTGCTACCTCAAAGGTAAAAATGTTTTAAGGTCTTTTTTTGGTCCCGAGTTCATAGTGTTTAAAATGTCTTTCAGTTGGAATTATTTTTAAATCATTGGGGAGAACCTTCTTTTAACCTGTTTTACACTTGTATTTTAATCTCAGAAGAATAAGTGATTGGAAAATGATTAATTCTTGCTCTGTACTATTGAACGTCTAATTAAATCATTGTTTGCCATAAACAAGGCTGGGTTTTTTAAAAGGAAACTCTAGGGCTCGGCTTCGCTCTTGGTTAATAAAGGCTGACAAACCACGTCTGACTTTCCGATGCAGCCTGTGTTACGTGTTTGTCCTCTCATTTCAGAGCTCCAGGCCATCATAGCACTCAGCTGGCAGATACATTCTTGGGATTGGGGTGTGAGCTCTGGGAAATTAGAGGAGGCCTGGGCATATGTATTAGGGTTCTCCAAAGAAATAGAACCAATGGGGTGTGTGTGTGTGTGTGTGTGTGTGTGTGTGTGTGTGTGTGGTGTGTGTTTGTAAAGAGATTTATTATAAATTGGCTCACGTGATTATGTAGGCAGCCAAGATCAGCAGGGTGAGTTGGCAAGCTATAGACGTGGGAGAACTAATGATTTAATTCCAGTCTGAGTCCGAAGGCCTAAGAACCAGAAGAACCTATAATGTAGCTCCTGTCCATAGGCCAACAGGCTCAAGATCCAGGAAGAGCCAATGTCCCAATTCGAAGGTAGGCAGGAAAATTTTCTTACTTGGGAGAGAGTCAACCTTTTTGTTCTCTTCAGGCTTTCAGCTGATTGGATAAAGCTTGCCCACGTCAAGAGAGCAACCTGCTTTACTCGGTCTATTGATTTAAATGTTGATAATCCAGAATCGCCCTTACGGAAACTCCCAAAACAATGTTTGACCAAATATCTTGGCACCCCGTGGCCCAGTCAACTCAACACAAGATTAACTATCACAGCTTTGAGTGGTTGGGGATGGCGTGCAAGGGCATCGAATACATCGCTTGCCAGGGAAGGTATACTCCCAATGCCGCCCAGCAGAAATCATCTCTTGTATAACAATATTACTTATATCATCTCCTTCTCTGTAACATGGCTACTAGACCTAGCAATAACTCTGTGACAGCCCACCGTATCTACAGTTTCTTTCCAAGTGACCAAAAAGCTAATTTTAAACAAAATCCTGTTCTAGTTCGACCTTGCCTTCACCTGCCATTACAAAAGGACCAAGTAGTGGGTAAAACATACAGAATCCCCACGTGAGCCCAAGAAATGTAGTCGAACCCTCAAAGCCAAACTGGCTTTGTTTCAAAAATTAAATATGGTTTGGCCTTTGTGGTTTTGGTGGTGGTATTGCTATGAATCGTTAAGAAATGCCAGGACAGTGTCAAGATTATATAGTCCACAGTCAGCCTAGAAGAGTGAACGTCACATAAGGACTTTGCTTTCTGTGTATTTTCTAATAGGAAGCTAGACACATGTCTATCAGAATTACCTCAATATACCTTCAGCAACCTTAGTACATCAATTTTATAACAACAGAGTTAAAACAGTATTACTTATAATGTGGTTAAGGAAATTGGGGTGGTTTCACAAGGCATCATGTTAAGTATGAATTGTGCTTCCCTGCGCCGTCCTCCCCACAGACAAATGCCCCATCACAAATGATGCCCAGTGATAAATACTATCACCTCATTTGGGGATATGCAGATATAATGCAGCGTGTCAACCAGGAACATACTGAATAATCAGTGGTGAGTTCAGATGAGTAATTGTCCAAGTTCTGAATTAGGATGTCAGAAATTAGGTCTGACTCAACTTATTTGTTCAGTGAACAAATCTTGATGACTTGCTGTGGACATTCCTGACAGTGTCTTTAAACCCCAGAAATTAGCAAGAGTAATGATAACTGAGGTTGCCGGGGCAGTCCTAGACCTTTCCTCTGGTGCTGAAGAAGCTCATCCTCCTTATTTCTGGACTCACAGCAGTCCTCATATTTCAAGGATGATCATGCTCCCAATACTTGTTGTTGACCTCGGTTGTGGTACTTCTCCATCTGGGCTGCCATTGCCTCTTCATAAAGCGAGTGGTTCGAACACACAAGCATGCAGTGTCCCTCACTGCTCTAGATGGCATCACACAATTCTGGTTATAGAAGCATGGAGGGAGCTGTGAAAAGGGAAAGACTAGTTTTAAGATTTGAAGGAAGACTCCCTCCAGGAAGAGACGCCTCAGAAAGTGTCATCTTCGTGTTATTCATTCTCAACATGATGAAGGTTGGCCAGAGATGCCTTTCTGGCCTGAGTTGTGATAACATGTGCTAAGAATCAAATTTTTCTGAAAGTCTCTTTTGTTTGACATTTCTACCCCTTCCTCTGAGTTCTTCCCAGCCAGAATTCTTGATCCTGTGGTCATTTCTATTCTATAAAACCAGTTATCTTGTTGGTCTTGAAGTACACAGAGTAAAGGACTCCCCAGCCCATGTGGAGACTACAGAGCTACAAAGACTGTATGTAAAAGAGGTTGGCTGGGCTAGAGTGTGAAACCAGAGGGGGACTGGGAGCTACCGCAGACAGCAGGAAATCCAGCAGGACCTGACCACCAGTCAGTCCATCCTAACAGGTACAGGAATGGGCATTCGCACGCCATCTCTGGGGAAGGAGTCAAAACAGTACCAGCCAAAATCTCTGTGGCCTTCTTGGCCAGGGCCCACTCCTTCTTCTTCTGCAGAATCACACTGAGCCAAGGGTCAAAAGTCCCCGTGTATTCCGCTGGAAGCCAGGATCCAACAGTCTCCTTTCTGGCCAAGTCCTCCAACACCCAGATGAGGAAGCAGGAGTATGCAGTTTGGGGGGGGGTGGGGAGTTTGTTGGTTTGTTTTGTTTTTTGTAAACATAGCTAAAGTCCAGACCCACCAGATAAGCAAACCAGCACTTTTCCAGCATAACATCCAAGCCTAGTTAAAGCAGACATTTTCATTTTGAAAAGGAAAGGCCTGGGCATGAAGGGACGCCTGCAGTGCACACTCCCGTGCCTGTCGTGAGCCCATCCCAGGAAGCTGCAAGAGCAGGGGACCTGAAGCTGAAACTTAGGCATGCAGGGTAGGATGGAAGAGGACTTTGGGGCAGATATGCATCAGTCCCGGGCAAGTCAGAACAGCTTGAGCCACCTTGGACTCTGGTGTCCTATCCCAGAGCTGTGCAGCCAGCCACATCTGCAAGGTGAGATACAAGGCCACACACAAGTTCAGGGGCCCCCAGGAATTGGCCTGGACACCAGAGAAAGGGCTTTATCCGCTAAGTGGATGCAGCCCTGGCAGCTCTGGGAGCCAGAGTGCTTCCCCAACCAGGATGAAGTGGTGGGGAGTGGGGCTGGAGAGCACATGACCTCCAGATCCTGAACTCAGGGCTGACATTGTGGGTGAATAAAAAAAAAATACCCACATCTGCCCTACCTCAGAGTCTAAAACCATTCCCTGTGGCTGCAGCTCCTCTTGCCTGAGGTTAGGCAGACAAGGATGAGCTGGCCCTCATCCAGGGCCTCCTCTGTACAGAAGGAAGCAGGTTTATAGGAAGGCATACACACACACACACACACACACACACACACACACACACACACACACACACACACCGCCTCCCCCCAGCACCCTGTGCCCTTGGCTTTGCCCACAGGCATTATCCCAGCATGATTCCAGCCCAGCTCCTCACCTGCCTGGGCTGAGTCAAGGCCCAACTACATACAATAGGTGTCTGGGGTCCAGTGGCTGTGTGCTCTCCCCCCTTCTGGTCACTTTAAGCTGGGATCGCTGGCTCATGGCAAAAGCAGGCCCTACTCCCCGACAGAGCTGGCCTCACAACTGAAAACCAGAGGTGGGTTATCCTCATCCCTGATAAATGGGTAAAGCTAGTTTTACAACCTGAGGGCTAGCCTCACTAGAGGCCAAGTTTACAACATGCAGGCAAAGGCACTGAGCAGAGTGGGGACTGCTGAGGATAGAAAGGCTTTCCAGCACCTTGGGGATTTCCTGGAGCGCCCCTGGGTTCTTCACTGCCTGACCGTGCAGGGGCTGGGTGTGCCCGTCCAGGATGTGCTTCTAGCCGCCTCCCGCCTGGCCCTGCGGGATCCTGTTCTTGGTTAATTTTCCTGTCTTTTGTCCTGGAAAAAAAATTGTAGGAATCACTTGCAGTCAGCCCCTCCTTGCATGGCCGGCATCCCGGGACTGTGGGTGCAGAGGGTGGGAGTTGCTGGGGGGCATAGGGAGCCGCCCTTGCCCTGGTGGGAACATCATGTTCCCTAAGTGGAATGCACATCCAACTGTGTCCCACCCCCGAGGGGGCGCTGAGGGGTTAAGGCCAGCTCAGCTCTGTGGTTTAAGGAACAGACTGAAAGGGATGCAGAGAAGAGCCGGTTCCCAGACAACTGTATTGCGCACTCCCGCTCCCGACCCGGCCAGGGCTGCGTGGGAGGGACAAAGTGCAGCAGGGGAGCAGCAGCTGTCCACGGGTCACCGTGATCTCCAGTGCAGAAGGGCCATTTGACCTCTTGGTCAAATTCTTGCCCCCTCCACCTTTGGACGACTTCTGCCCTGACCATTCCTGCCTGTGGCCTACTTACTTACATCCCTGAGGCCAGCTCTCTGCTCAGTACCTCCCTGCCATATCTGTGGCCCCTGGCCAGGGCTTGCTGCCTGGCACTCAGCCCTGTCCTCTGACCTCTTGGGCCCCTGCCCCTCTCAGCAATGGCCTTGCCCTGTTTTTAGGGAGAAAACAGAAGTGATGGGTCAGAAGCACCGAGCACCTCCTCTGGCCCCACGTCATCCTGGAGCTCCTTTATTGTCCCCCCTTCACGGGCAGAAGCCTTGAGACTTTCCCGCAGTTGCCTCCTCACCTCCCATTCTGGCCGCACCTGCAGTCCCCGGGGACTCCCACAAGCACAGCCAGTGGGGGCTCGGCCACTTCATCCTGATGCGCTTCTCCCTCTAGCTTTAGGGACCCCCTTCCCTTCTCTTCTCAGGAACATCCAGGTCTCCTGGTTTTCTTTCCACCTCGGTCGCCAGCTTTAAGGAAACCCGTTAAATGTTGAAATGGCCCCAGGCTCCACTCTGGGTTCTTCTCCACGTCTTCTCCCCGCTCCCCACCCACCTGGAGATTCCATCCAGGACAGCATGGCTTTGGGTGATATCCCCACACTGCTCACTCCCGTCTTAACACCTCCGTCTGGGACACTGCGCTGAGTGTCCAGTGGTCTCTGCTTGGGTCCCCTTCTCATCTGTTCACTCACTGGGAACCTTCTCTAAAGTTTGCTTTTTGAACAGACTCACAAATATAGTGGACAATTTGGTGACGGACAGAGGGGAGGGGGGTTGGAGGGCTGGGAGAAAGGGGTGAGAGGTTAAAGAAGTACAAATTAGTAGTTGATAGATGGTCACGGGATGGGGAGCACAGCAGAGGGAATGCAGTGAGCATTAATATGATGGCTCGGTGGAGGGCCAGGGGAGGGAGGGAGCGATTGGGGGGATCGTTTTATGAACTATATAGATGTCTAACCAATGCACTGTATACTTGAAACTAATTTAAATTAAATTAAAAATGTTTGCATTTTGTTTCCTTTTTTTAATAAAAAAAATTTAAGTGTGGAATATAACAAATACAGAAAGGTGCATAAAACAGATACTCTACTCAGTGATTTCTTACAGGCCAAACACAGAATGAGAATCACACTCAGATGAGCCACTCTGTCCGCACCCTGCACCCCTACCTTGACACCCACCAGGCTCCCTCCCTACTCTAGCCTGAGTTTGGTGCTCAAGTGGTCAATGCATCCTTGATTTTCTTGATTACTTTTATCACCTAAACATGCCTCTCTAAAACAATCACTTTCTTCATATAATTAAATATATACCTATAATTAAATGCATAAGGGAGAACCCATGCTAACTGCTGGATTCTAGCACAGTCTTTTATCTTTTTCTCTTTTGCTTACCCCTGCCTCTCCCGTCACTCTCTGAAACCGTAGTTACAAGATGTATGTTCCATATATTTCTCATTGCTTATATAATCATAAAATATGCACACAGTTACAGAGTGGTTTGTCTTCGTTGTGCACATTTAGATTATTTTGTACACACTTTTCCGCATCTTATTTTTCTCATTCATCTCAACTTCGTGGCAGGTCCTCCAGATCAAGTTGTATTATTTTAATTCCTTCTTGTTGATGGTGATATAAAATCTGTCTGTCCACACTTGTCGATGCTTCTCTCACAAAAGGTGGGATCTGATTTCTCTCTCCTTGAGTACAGCTCGGCCTTAGTGACTTTGTTTCTAACGAATAGAGCAAGGCAAAAATGACACTGTGACTTCTGAGTCTAGGTTAGAAAGATGATACAGCTTCCACCTGGCTTCCTCTCTCAGGACAATCATCCTTGGATCCTCGCCACCATGTTGTAAAGAAGCCCAAGGTGCATATAACAGCCACATGTGGGGGTTCCAGCCCCAGCCAAAGTCTCAGCTGACAGCCAGCATTCAACGCCAGACTTAAGTGAGGAGCCTTCACATGATTCCAGCCCCAGCTTTCAAGCTGCTCAGACCCATGTAGCAGAGAAGAGCAGTCTCTACTGATTCCTGCCCAAATGACAGATTAGTGAGCAAAATAAATGTTACTGTTTTAAGCCCCTAAATTTGGGTAATTTGTTACACAGCATAGTAACCAGAACAGTATGGAAGGACCAAAATGTCTCCAATCATGCCCTTGTGGATGAGCCATTGCTTTGCAATTTCTTTTCTGTGACTCATGATGTAGCAACAAATATCACTGACCATGTAGCTCACATCTCAGTGCTTTGATTTCTATAAATGAGAATCCCAAGATTGGGATTACAGAGTCCAAAATGGTATGCATTTTTATTTTACTGAAGTTTGCCTGATTGCTTTCCAAAAATTTTATAGGTTCCTACCTAATACAGTTTCTACACTTTTCTGAATAAGTTCATTCCTAAATATTTTCTAGTTTTGTTATTAATTGGATATTTTTATTTGTAGAGGTTTATTTGGAGTAAATGCTATTATTTAAAGATATTTTTCTTGTATTTATCACTTTAACATTTCCTCTTATTAATCATAGTAGTTTTCAAGAAAGTCTTTGGACTTTCTAGATTTATAATCATGACATTAACTAAAGAGATAGTGTAATCTCTTTCCAATAATTTTAACATTTTATTTTCTTATTATATCTGCTAGAACTCAGGCGATGTGTAATGATAACAGTGTTGGTGCCAATCTTATTTAGTTTCTGATTTAAAAGGAATAGTTTTAGTATCTGGTGTATACTGACATATGGTTTTTAAAAATATCTTTTTCATAAATGGTGCCCTTGTTAGATGATGGCCCTCTTTATTTTGCTCAATGCCTATCTCCTTGAATCCTACTTCCTTTGATTTCATGTGTGTACCCCTACTGTCTTCTGGTTTGTGCTGGCCTGACATCTCTCTCTGCCAACTCCTTTATTTTCAGCCTTTTCTTGTGGTTTCAAGTGTCCTTCTTGTAAACTGTTGGTGGCTGGGGTTTGTCTTTCTAGCTCAGTCTCCAGGTCTTTAATTGGGGCTCAGGGCATCTTTATTCAGTATGATAAAGAAGTTTGGCTTTGCTCATTCCATAATTACTCTATGTTCATTTTCTTTAACTTTGCGGTTTATCTTTTTTATTCAATTGAATTATATAAAACTACCATTTTTGTGGGTCAGAAGAGTTGACCATGAGCAACTTCATATGGAAAACCTACTACTTTTCTTTTTTCTCTTTCTTTTAGGAAGATGTCATTCATTGAATATTTCCACTTGGTAATTTGGAAATTCTACGTTTTTCCTATTCCATAGTAGCGCCTTTCCTCTCCAAGCATGAGCACTGTCCTCCGGGCATAGGTGGCAGATCTTCTGCCTGTGTTAGTGGGGAGAGTTTAAGGCCAGCTGGTCCTTTTTCCTTGGTAGGTAACTTGTTCTATCTATTTCAGAGCTTGTACAATGTTCTCTTTCTCCTTGACGTTTAAGAATTTTACTATTGTCTTTCCCTTCCATACTGCCTGGGAATGTGGTCAGTACCTCCCATCTGTAGACACAGCTTTCTCTATACGTCAGGAAAGTTTTCTTCTGTAACTTGGTTGGTTGGTGCCTCTGTTTCATCCATCCTTTTTTTCTCCTTCTGGACATCGGGTTTGCACATCAGGATGCCTGGATTTGGGCTCCAGATCTCTGGTCTATTCCCTCATGCCTCTGAGCTTTCCATTGAGCTCTGAGCTATTTCCTCCATCAGACCCAAGCACCTTCTTCACATTCCTCTAACATGCCAAACTTGTTCTTTTCTCAAGGTCTTTGCACTTGCTACACCTTCTACCAGGAATGGCTTCTTTCTCTTAATTTTCCCTGCTCAGCCAGTGCCTTTGGGTTGATCTTAGCTCAGATGTCCCTTCTCAGATTTACCTTTCCTGCTACCTTGGACAAACACCATACTCTGCACATCAGCTTGGTTCCTTCTCACCATCGTATTCACATTGCTCATAATTATTCGTCCTTTTATTGTTTGTTTTATCCATCCTTCGCCTCTCCCACCCACACTCCTCACTGGAGAAGAGGGACTCAGCAAATCATTCAAATTCTTGCCTTGTCCATTCTTGCCATGTATTCAGAGTCTAGGCCAGGCCAGCCCTTGGTAACCACTTAATGGAATGAGTAGAAGAGTGAATTAAGGTTGGGGCCGCCCCCAGGGAGACCCTGCTCTGTCTCCCAGCCTCCACCCCATACACAGGAGCACTGGAATGGGAGATTGGGTAGGCAGAGAAAGTGGGGCAGTGCCTGTCTGTGAGGGCCTGAATGACTGGTGCCTGATAGGCTTTTATTCTGTGTGTATAGCACGTAGTGCAGGTTCTGAATCCGCAGGTGGGGAATAGGAGCAGGAGCTGGGCTGGGCTTCCGAGCAATCATGCTGGGTGTGGAGGGCCTTTTGGGCATGACCCAGGGCTGGCCTTGATCTGGGGCACTCACCCTGCCGCAACCTCCTGCTGCCCCATTTAATTTTTTTTTTTTTTGCATACTTATCACTTAACAAACACCACGTGGCATTCTTTCTATTCAGTCAGTCCACAGGTATTTCTGGAGCTTACTTGGTGTTTTAGGTGTTCAGGATACATCCATGGACAATACAAAGAGATTTCCATCTCACAAGGCTCTTTTCTAGTGGAGGAAGCCAGACAATGCCATATAAGGATAATAAACATCTACATAAATAAATGTATGAGAAGGTGGTATTGGAAAACAGTAGAGAAGGATAAGGGAATTAAGGTGATCCTGAGGGCTGGCAGTCAAAAGGTGAAGGTTGCAGTCTGAAATGAGGGGCTCTGAAGGCATTGTGGTGCAGTCCTGAGGAAATCTGTGGAAAGTGCATTCCAGGCACAGAGAATGAGCGGAGCTCAGTCCCTGAGCCAGGAGAGTGCACGAGGTGAGATATGTGAGCAACTTGGGGAGGCAAACAGAGGAGATGCAGTCAGAGAGATGCTGAGGAATCATGGGGCCCCTGCCAAGTCTGGTTTGTCTTCAAGGAGGTGCTACTGCAGGGTTCTGAGCAGGGCAGAAGGGGTTCTGACTTACACATTCAGAGGCTAACATGGGGAGAACACACTGAAGATGGCAAGGGCAGCAGCTGGAGACTGGGAGATGGCTGTGACATTGCCTTGGGGAGAGGTGGTGGTGGCTTGGACTGGGTGGAAGCCATGGACCTGGTCTCCTTCTGGGTAGACGATACAGAGGAAACAACAGGATTTCCTGGTGCACTGCATGTAAGTGGGAAAGAAAGTCAAGAGGTACTCCGAGGCCTTTAGCCTGAGCAATAAAAAGGACTGAGCTGCTATCACTTCGGCTGACGGATGTGGGTTTGAGGGATGAACCAGAGCTAGGGTGGCACAAGTCAAGTTTGAGTTGCCAAGTGGAAATCAAAGTGCAGACGTCCAGTCCACAGCTACACATTGAGTCTGGAACTTAGGAAGGGACTGGACTGATTGACATGTAGAAGGAATCTGAAGCCGTGAACCTGGATGAGATTAGGAGGGAAATAGTGTAGACAGAGAGAGAAAAGGCAAAGAGGAGGAACCACTGAAGTCAGAGGAAACCAGGAGGGCATGGAACCCTGGAGGCCACACGGGGAAGGTGTTCCTAGGAGAGGAGAGATCAGCTAGTCACAGGAAGTCTTTCCTCTCCACTCCCATTAGGATAGGCTTTCCCTTTTTTTAAACACTGTTTTTGTTTACTGCTATTTTTCCAGCAGAACATCCATGCTCAATAAATACTTGCTGAATGAGTGAGTATATGCTTGAATTCACGCCTCTGGAAAACCCCAGCACAAAAGGCTGCAACATTGGTCTCCTTTACAGAAAGAGCAGAGATCAAGTAGGAGGCTCTCCCCATTCTCAGCAGCGCCTGCCTCCTCCTTTGCTTTTCCCAGCTATAGTGACATTCACTAGGGTGGGAGCCTTATTGGCCAACATAGGGCTGGGGAGAAATGAGCCTCACACAAGCCCTGCAGTGCAGAAGTTGGTGGGACCTGGGCTGGGCACTGAGTCATCCACCAGTCACAGAAAACAGCCATTTCTCTGTCCACCCTTTTACATTTAGTTATTTGTCCCCCCATCTACATCTGTCCACCTGTATATGTATACACTCCTTTATCCACTATCTACAGCCACTCTTTTCTCCATCTTTCCATCCATCCACATCCAGTTCTCTGTCGATCCATCTGCTAGGGTAACCAACTTCCCAGTTTGCTGTGAACAGTCTCAATATTAGCATTGAAAGCTCTACATTCCGGGAAACCCCTCAGACTCGGGAAAAACAGTACGGTTGGTTGATCCAGACGTCTCCCTGGCATCCCACATTGCAGCGGTAAAGCCCGAAGCTCGTCTGTCCACCCAACCGCTCCTCTGATCTCTTTGGTCACCCTCCGGGTGTAGGCAGACAAGGCCCCGCCCCACACGCTGGCCCCGCCCCCGTGCCCCGCCCCTCCCGGAAGCTGCTGCAGAGAATCCCAGCGCCCTAGCAACAGCGCTTTTCGGGCTGCCCAATCCACGAGCGGGGCTCCCGGTGTGAGCCAATAGAGGTGGTCGCCAGGAGCGAGGCGCGGGGGGCGGGGCTCGACGCGGCCGCCGCCATCTTGATGGGAGAGAAACAATAGGACGGAAGCGCCGCGGGACAGGGTTGAGGCCGCAGGTAACGCCAGCTTTGGGAGTCTTGTGGCTCTGCCACCCGGGATCCTTGAGGGAGGGTTGCCTCGGGCTGTTGTAGGGTGGGGTCTCTGGTTACTAGGGATATCTCTGGGATATTTGGGGAGGGGCTCCTATTATGGCGGGGGCGGTGATCTCACAGGGTCTTTGTGGGGCCGGCTTGCCCTGGGTCATTTGAGAGACGCATTATTTCTTCAGGTTATTGGGAGAAAATAAGATCTGCACTGGTTTTGAGGGTTAGAATCTCACCTGGTCATTGGGGGAAGGGGTCTCCTGGACGTTTGGGGGATTCAGGATCTTCCTCTGTCATTGAGGAAGTCTCCTCGATCCTTGGGTAGGCAGGATCTCCCGGGTCACTGAGGGTTCTCCCCAGGACATTGACGTCCACGCTCTCGTTGGTTATTGGGGTTCACCTTGAACGTTTGGGTGGAGGCGTCAACCCAAAGCCTCAGGTACTGTTACCTGGGGCTGGCAGATATGCAGCCATTTTGAGTGTTTAATGGCAGTTGGGCCTGTCAGCTGGTATCTGGTGGGGAAATCTGTACGGCTAACCTTATTATCCAAAAAAGTCTTAAAATGGATCAAAAGACTTCTTTATAGTGATAACTTCACCATGGATGGAGCTTTCATTTCTTTCACATTTGATTGCAGACTGCTTTTGTCTTTTGGATCCTAATTAAGTTTCATTTTTCGACTTTATTCCGTTGCATATATTAAGAAAGCTGCACCAGTAGTAGAAAGATAAGCCCAAATGTTGTAAAATGTAGAAACCAGTAAAATCTAGTGCTCTTAAATGCCAAGGGAAATAAACTAGTCACTGCTTGGGATGAAACATTTTGGGAGCGAAATGTACGTAGAACAAGAATAAAATAAAATCATGGAAGAGTAGTTTTTAGAAAAAGTGCTGAAACTTTTGAAAAGTGGTTACAAAAATGTTATAGATAGCTTTTACAAATGTCTTATGGTAGTTTTTATAAAGCATGATTACGGTGATTTTGATGAATTCTAGTATTTAAAATATTTGCTGTATTTGCCTTTTTAGCAGGGTAACATTTTAAGTTACCTAAGGTGCTTATTTACATAGGTTGCTGTTGTGGAGTTTGTATAATTGCATCCTGTAACCTGGTGTTAAGTATTTAAAGAACAGTTTCAGGGTGGTGGTATTGTTCTAACTTTAGTCACTATCAGAATTAGAAACTGAGCAAAATGAATATTTTGATCGTATTTGACACAATAGGCCAGTCGATCTCATAGTAACTTTTTCTTTGGAGAGAAAAATCACTTGAACTGTTACTCCACTTGGTTCGCCTGCTTTGCGATTTTAGAGTGGAATTCACAGGAATTGTTAGAAATCAAGTGGATGAGAACTAGGACTACTGTTAATAATAATTGTAAAAACTAGACAAGCAGAGATAATAGACTTCTTTTGTGCTTCGAGGCTTGGAAGGTGACAGACACATGCACTGTACACCTGTATACTAGGCCTGTATCTCTGTCTGAGCAGTGGAATGTGTGAGGAAGGAACAGGGCTAATTGATGAACCTTAGCCAGTCTCCCTTGCAGAAGGGTGTCAGAACCTTCTGTAGGCACCAGAGATGTCACTGGTATCTAGGCAACCGGATGAGCCTGAGCCTCCCTGAGGCCAGCTTGCTGAGGTGAAAATTTTCCATTGTTTGGCTCATAAAGGGGATGCACTAGGGAAGAATTTTCCCTTTAAGTGAAATTATTTTACCTAGTGACAATTAGCTTAAATATATTGAACATGTTTTTGCATGGTAGAAAGTAAAAAGATGATTAACTCATGTGATTACATTTTAAAGCATTTTAAAAAATAAATTATATTCCTGTTTGCATAGAGTAATGATTATCAAGTAATAAGAGTGACAAATAGTACTAGCGTTTTGCAGTATGTTCCAATGGCAAAGAAAAGTCCTTTTCCCCAAATTGAGTTTAGAGTCCATCTAAGAGTTTGAAGGAAAAGACAATCTCTTAAGATAATACACAGTTGATTTTGGATCTGTCACCCATCATCAGAGTCCACACTTATCATTAGTTTTGTTTCATCTACATTCTGCCATCCTCCCCTTACTTAAAAAAAAAAAGATGCATTTTTTTAGGAATTTTATCCCCAAAGTGTATTTTATCCATAAATATTTCATTGAGTATCTCTAAGAGTCAAGGAGCTACCCATGGTATCTATAATACCATTATTCTGCCTAAAAAAATAATCTCTTAATTAAAAAAATCCAGTCACATTCAAACGTCCTCAGTTATCTCATTACTATTTTTTCATAGTTCGTTTGTTCAAAGTGGGATCCAAATAAAGTACGCATTGAGTTCGATTGAAGTGTCCCTTTTGTTTCTTGAATTTATATATGCTCACTGTGTTTTTCTTGTTGAAGCAACTGCCATTTGTCTTGTAGGGTTTCCCATACGCTGGCTTATACTGATTACTCCTTGTGCTTAAGACCTTTTGATGCTGGTGGCTGGGTTTGATCAGGTCATTCCTCTCTATCTTTTTTGGTGAAGAAGTTGTGAAGGAGCTGCTAAGGCTCATTAAAAAACGAGCTCCAAACTGAACTCTGAGGGCTGTTAGAGACCTAACAGGCCACACAGTGCAAGACTCTCCTCCAACCTTTATGTCATGTGGTCCAAAAGGTATGATCCCTAGATTTTCCACATGGAACTGGAAGGAGATTCACCCTTGGCTTCCAGGAGGGTGATGTCCTGCCTCCTTCTCTCTTTATTGACCTTCATCTCTCACCCTCATGTTGTACCCTCTGCTCATAGGCAGTTCACAGTTATGGTGTCCTTGATCCAGTGCTCTTCATTCTTTGCACATTACTCTTGGGGTGTCTTCTATCTTTCCTTTGTAGGGAATTCCCAAACTTGTTTTCAAGTTGGGTTCACTCAAGCTCCAATCTCACTGTTCCCAACTGTCTGCTGAATATTTCTTCTTGAGTGCTTGACCATCCCCTCATATTTAAGTGTCCGCATCTCTGCACAGTATTTTCTTAGCTGTTTCTGACTTTATGAACAAAACATCCTCATTCTGACATGTGAAGGCCCAATATCTGACTCATTCCTCTAATTTGATTCCCTGTATCTGAAGACAGGGTCCATGGTTGCTCACTCCCCAGATTGTATGCAGAGTTCAGTGAGGTGTGGATTTTTCAGGAGAGAAGCCCACAAATGTCTCAGATTCTTCAAGGGTTAAGAACAGTGTATAACACCTAGCCACCTACTGAGTCCTATTTCTCTACCTTCTTCCCCTTCCTTAATTCTCCTATGTGGGCTGGGCAGGGCACCAGGCCTGTGGGTGTAGTGGAGAGGCAGGACACCCTGTGCTTCGCTGAGTGTGCCACTGAGTGGGGCATTAAAAGGTGACATGAAAAAGATCCTTCCAGGTTGGACAGATGTCTGGAGAGAGCAGTTCTGATGTCTTGGGGCGCCCTGTGGAGATGTGTAGACCTAGTACCTATTCTCTCTGGTGCCAAACAGAAGCATACTGTTTACTTGAGAGATTGCCCAGAGTTACCCAACAAGGAGGAGGAGAGATGGATGTAGTATACCTGACCAGTATGTTTTTGTGAGCTCGAGCAACCTGACAGGAAGGACATATACCAGTAACTGTTAAATCGCTTGTTCGCACATTGCTGAGGTTACTGTCTCCCTTAGTCAGTTTTTTTTTTTTAACATTTTCAATTATTCTGCTATTATGAATTGAGATTTTCATACAGGCAGTGAAAGATGTCCTTCCATGAACAGTGTCTGTTCTCTGAGGTGATTGCCTCTGCAGGAGAGGCAGCTGAGTTGATTTTCAACCTGCTGATGGTTTGGGTTTTTCTTGCTCTGTGTCCTTATCTGAGAATGAGAACACAGATATCTCTTCTTCAGGTTCTTTGAGCTGATCCTGCCCTTTGTAGAACCTGTGGTGGGCCTTATGGGACAGACACAGCAACACCTTCCCACGGTTGCACGCTTGAGAACATTATGGGTTGATTGGGATGCCGCACATACATTGGGAGACCAGGGGAGGACTGTAAGTTCAGGATGCAGGGTCCTGAGGTGTTTGGAAGGGTGGACCTTGGAGGAGTGCCAGCTGGCAGCTAGCTGACTGACTCTGGGCCCCCAAAAACTGATGGGTGTGGTCAGCAGGTCTGGGGCAGGTGAGGGCTGGGATAGAAAGGAGCAGGCTGCCCCTCTCCCAGAAATGTCTTGCTCTCAAAGAATGTTTTTACGTTGAAAATACCTTGGGCTTCTTGTATAGAACCAAAGACAGAGAATAGAGTGGTAAGATGTCAGAAGTGGAAGTGCTCCATTGGCCTTCCTAATTCTCAGATGCGCTCTCAGTTTAAGTCACTGTCCTTCTCACAAGCCAGGTGATTCCGAAGGGATGAGTGTGTGATTTGCTTCAGAACTATGGGTGCAGTTGAACTTGATTTCCCCAGAGAAATTTTCTTGTATTTTGCTGTGCCTTATTTTGGAAAGAAATCAGAGGATCCATGGAAGATGATTGGCAAATAGCCCTGTGTTAGACATAGTTCTGTGACCTGCGCAGTGTCAGGAATTTTCTCACTCCCGTATCTTGTTCTTTTCCTGGATGGCTGTAGAACATCTGGTGGTACTGAGGGCAGTTGGGTAATGAAAGCTGCCAGATTGATGCTGTGAGCCTTTGAGGGAAGTATTTACCTGAGTGAGGTGTTTTAGGACCCAGAGGAAATTGTGCAGTGCAGGGCACACCTTAGTCCCTCCACCTAGCAGGTGCAGCACTCAGGGTGCTGGCCTGGGCAGGTCAGGGCTACGTGGGTTCTGTGGCTACCTGTGAGGACTGAATCATTTTCGCACCCTTTGTTTCAAAGGGTTAGTTCATGTGTCATCTGGTTTGGGAACTGGCAGAAAGATGAGCACAGGTACATATTGACCATAGGCAAGGAGCATATAATCTTGTGTAAAGCTAGGGGATTGTTACTTATTGACACATGAGAGAATCATGACTCAAGGTAGGAATGTCCCCCATAGATGAGACCTCAGAACAGCTTTGGCCGTAGTCTGAGAGGGTCACTTCTGCATGTTCCTGTTGTGTGCCTTTCCTAGAAGGCTGTGGGAGCCGTAGGCTGCACCAAGGAGAGAGACTGAAGATGGAGATTTGCCCTTGAAGAGGGGTAATGGGCTCTTTAAGGAGGACTGAAAATTCTTGGTGTGTGTATATGGAACATATTTAGCTATTTATTTTAAAAAGTTGACTTTCCAATAAAGAGGACATGTGACACCTTAGAAAATCATTTAGATCTCCTTAAGGAAGTGGTGCCACAATTTAGCTAGAAAAGGCTTTTAAATTCCTAAAATTAATTCTGTTGGTGTAACTCTTGTATGTATTTCAAGGTAGGCTGAAAGCTTCTCCCTGTCCCCCTCTGTCTGGTCTGATGAAGAGTTATTCATTTCAAAAAGTAATATGAGTCTACGGCCATGACACCCTGAACATGCCCGATCCCGTCTGATCTCGGAAGCTAAGCAGGGTCAGGCCTGGTTAGTAATTGGATGGGAGACCACCTACGAAGACCAGGTGCTGTAGGCGTTTAAAAAAGAAAAAGTAATATGGTTATGCTGGTGGTTCTGGAAAGGAGAACCATCTGAGAGGCTCCTTTTTCCCTAATGGAGAAGCTTATTCAGATTTTTGAAACAGAATCTGCTGTTTTATTTGTCCCTCGGCATTATGGGAAGGATGTGCATTATTATGACTTCCATGAAAGTTCTACTTACATACCTGAGGGAGAGAATGAATCACTAGCATTGGACTGCAGGCACTGTGTCACGTCGATGCAGAGTTTTTGTTTCTTTTCACTCTGGCCCTGCTGCTTTGGCAGAGCCGGCACCTGCTGTGGCATAGTGGCGACCCTTCCAGCCAGCCGGGCTGCAGCTTCTTTAAGGTTAGGACTATGATATCGGCATTCTTAGCAGTGACTCCTTCATCTCAGGTGCCTGTTGTTTTTCACGACGAAGCCTAGGTGACATGGGGACCTCATAGTGCCTCAGTGCACCCTTCATTAAGGGAGGTAGTCACAGCATCTGCTCCAGAGGGCTCTTGTGAGAGTGAAGGACTTATTGATAAAAGGTGGCTCTCATCTCTGGCACGGTTGTATGCCATTGTCATTGAAGGCTGAGGAGTTGGTCACTTCCTCCTCTAACCTAGTGCTTTGTACACACCTTAGGGACAGGACAGGGTGTGTTGGGTCATTATCTTCACTTGTTTACATGTGGTTCATTTCCAGGGTCTCCATCATGGAGTGGACCTCTGAGTACGCCTGTGGTTTGGATCAGTGTTTTGTTTCGTTTTTTTTCTGGATGAGTTTAAAATCTTAGAGCTGAGTAGCCATCTGGGTTTTCCCATTTCTCTCAGCGAATTCTTTCATTTCCCTCCAATATCCTTGTAATTATAAAGATAATATGCTCTTCGAGTTTGAGACTACTTTAAGAAGTTTGGAACTGAAGAGAGTAATAACGGCCATACCACTTAGTACAAGCAGATCCAGGTTTTGTGGTGCCTGAAGTTTATATAATGTAATATAAATATATAACTGATAATTATATAATTATAAACGTCATCTTTAAACAAAATAATTTACAGTTATAGAAATAATTAGGTGAAGTGAATGTTTTTTTTATTTTTTGACTATTATAATTTATTTTTCAGTTACAGTTGGCATACAATATTGTATTAGTTTCAGGTGTACAACATAGTGATTAGATATTTATATAACTTACAAATTGATCACTCCCATAAATCTAGTACCCATCTAACACCATACATAGTTATTACAATATTATTGACTATATTCCTTATGCTGTACTTTACATCCCCATGATTATTTTGTAACTACCAATTTGTATTTCTTAATCCCTTCCTTTTTTCCACCCAGCCCTCCAACGCCCCTCCCACCTAGCAACCATCAGCACGTTCTTTGTATCTGTGAGTTTCTGTTTTGCTTGTTTATTTTGTTCTTTAGATTCTAATCGTAAGTGAAATCATGGCATTTGCCTTTCTCTGACTTCACTCAGCACAGTACCCTCTAGGTCCGTCCATGTTGTTGCAGATGGCAAGATTTCATTCTTTTGTATGGCTGAGTAATATTCCATTTTTTATATAGATATATAATCACCTCTTCTTTATCCATTCATCCATTGATGGACACCCAGGTTGCCTCCATATCTTGATTATTGTAAATAATGCTGCGTTGAATGTTTGTGTAAATTGAACAAAGAAATCCCAAAAAGTTAATACATTTCAAAAGCCAATAAACACTACAATACTTTTTCCCATACATTTTGGGGGCAGCATTTTAACTTGCCTCTTTCTATGACAGCAGTGTCATCATTTTTCTATAGAAAGGTCACACAGTCACTCTAGTGTGATTGTTCCCCATCACCTTTCTATTATTGACAACTTAGAAAAGTTTCAACTTTATAACTCACCATACGTCATGTAAATTTTTAGGATGTTGTCAAGTCTGAGAAACCTGTATCAAGTTTCTTCACATGAACTGTAAGACTTCAGGGCTTTCAGATTCAAGATTTTTTATGCAGTGATTACAGGGCCTTAGAGGGGCTGGGCAGCCATGACCTATATGAGTAGCTGGTACTTTTGTTTTTAGTTTTTTCGTGTGTGTGTGTTAAAATATATGTAACAAAATTTACAATTGTAACCATTTTTTTAAGTGTACACTTAAGTGGCATAACTGGTACTTTTTGCCAGTCTTTTTCTCTAAATCTTTAGACCTGGTTTACACAATGTCGATTATAGTTTTGTATCTTGCTTCTTTCATTTAAAGAGCATATCACAAGCATTTTCTCAAATTATTTAAAATATGAAATTGATAAGCAAACTTTTTATAGTATCCTAATAGTCTATTGTGCATTCGCCTATTATGGACATGGAGATGAGTGAGACATCCTTGATTTTTATGGAGCAGTGGTGGGAGTTTTCCTGAGGTTGATGATAGTTTAATGCTGTATAGCCAGATGAGTCAGTCTGGTCAGTATCTACCCTTGGTGCCTCCCATTAGGCAGACATTGACTGCTTTCCTCTTCCTTCCTGGTTTTATTTTGCTAAAACTCTTTTGTATATTCATTTTGTCACCAGGGATTGTTCCTCATGTGTAGCCCAGCTTTTCTGGAAGTCCTGGTTATGGAGAGGTCGATTTTCCTTCTGCATTGACTTACTGAGACACCTTATTTAAAGCTGGATGGTAGACCCACCAGCATTGCTGAAGAGCCATTCAACATGTACTCAGCACCAAACCATGGCCTTTCTTTGTTTTGCCTGCAAAAGATGGCGACAGTTATCTTTCAGTGATGAGTTAACAACCTGAAAACCTTGAGTCTTTGGGATGTGAACTCAGTACCAACACATATTTTCAGAATGCTAAGTATATTTGTTTTAAACTATGATAGGATTTTAATCTCCTTATAGGTATATTTTTAAAGTTTATTTTTCACTGAACATTCTTATCTGAGTTTCTACAAGAGAGAATTTTCTAAGAGGTTGGTTGTCATTACATTAACAGCTTAGGCTTTGTGTGAAATAGTTCCACACCAGCAGGTCCCACGTGAGTGTTCAGGTGCAGAGTCCTTCATTTGTACTCTCCAGTTAATGCAGAGTTGATAAGGTGGAAGGTTATAAATGCAAAAAAATACCCGTCAGTACTCAGAATGCATTTTGTAAAGTGCAGGGCATCCCTGGTTTTTGTAATTATACTCGCCGTATGATTGATGTGGGTTTGGATAATTGCAGTGGGTGCCTTTTGAGTTCTCTGTTGATCTGTGTGCAGCAGGTGTTCATGATGCAGTAGCAATTTCAGGCACATCCTGTGGGATGCCTACTCTTACTTGATGGGCGTTGTGTTCTGGTGGAGGCAGGGTGGGTGAGACAAAATAAGACAAATAAGGAAACAGTAGTGTTAGGTGGTGGTAAGTGCTAAGGAGAAAAGAAAATGGGATTGTATAAGGGAGTGTGGATGGGGCAGTGTGGCGATTTTAGATGGAGTGGATAAAGAAGACCTCATTAAAGAGGAGGAATTCACACAAAGAACTGAAGGAGGTGAGAGGAGCCAAGGGGGATATCTGGGAAAGAGTATACCAAGCAGAGGGAAAGGCAAGTGTAAAGGCCCCGAGGTAGGTGTATGCCAGGCACATTTGAGAAATAACTAGGAAGCCATATCATTGGAACAGATTTGATGTTGGTTTTTCTTTCCTTACGAGTGTTTTACAGAAAGCTTTATTGGACCTTTTTGCTTCTGTTCTGCTCGTTCGTGTGTAAAGAATGATTTTGATTTGGCTTTACAAGAATTGAAAAAGATAACCATGCAGCTGGTAGAAGTCTGTTAGTATCAATACCCTGATAAAAATTATTCAAAGTGAACGGATGGCTTTAGGATTAGCAGTGGGTTTCATGGATTTGTGAGGGAAAACATGGCTGTCAGGGGATACCTTCACTGAAAGCTAGGAGCCCTTATTTTGACTGAGATAGTGACCCAGGCTGACCTTGGTACAAGTGACTCAAGATGCTCAGTGTGAAGCAGATGAGCCCAGTCAGAATGGATGGGAAGGTAAATTTCAGCCTGTGCATTTGGATGTGTAAACTATGATAGAGCTATTATGATCTTTTTAGGTATGATCTTTTCCGATTATTGAAATAATATATAATAAGGAAAATTTTGTAAATTCAAAAATGTGTAAGTAAAATTTAATCTCTGTTGAATGCAATTTCTATATAAGACTCACCAATTTTAAGTCTGTAATTTGATGCGTTTTACAAATTTATGCACTCATATGATCACTGTGCAATTACAGCATAGAACATTTTCATTACCCCTAAAAGTTCTCTTGGGCCCCTGTACAGTCAGTCCTGTTCTCCTACCTCTGCCCGCTGGCAATTGCTGTCTGCTTCCTGCTTCTATAGTTTTGCTTTTTCTAGAATTTCGTATAAATGAAATTATACAATATAAAGTCTTTTGTGACTGATTTTTTTACTTAACATAATGCTTTTATGATTAATCTTTGTCGTTGCATATATCAATACAATCCTTTTCCTGAATAATATTCCATTATATATATATACCACAGTTGGTTTATTCATTCACCCATTTGGTGGACATTTGGGTCGTTTCTACCTTCTGGCTATTGTGAATAGTGCTGCTATGAACATTCTTGTTACAAGTCTTTGTGTGGACATTTGTTTTTATTTCTCTTAGTAATTAACTATGAGGAAGATTGCTGGGTCATATAATAAGTATATGTTTAACTTCATAAGAAACTGCCAAAGTGTTTTCCAAAGCGGTTGTATCTTTTTGTATTTCTCTCAGTGTTTGAGAGTTCCGGTGACTGACCCTGGTGGTGAGTCGTGGGGTGTGTATGGATGTGTGCAGATGGCGAATGCTGGCTCTGGGGCTCCCAGAGAAGAGGAGCAGGGTGGTAAGGGCTGTTTTTCCACCATCAGGCTAGTGTGCCTCACCATCATCCCCTGTGACTATACGAACCTGGGGCTTTTCTTAAGGCAGAGTAAGTGGCCCCAGCAGATCTTATTTGTAGCCTCATTAACTAAACTCTAGATGTATGAGCTAAGGGCCCAGGGGCTTTCATGAGTCATAGCTGTTTCATTTGTAATATTTTAAAAGAATATTAAGACATCGTTTCCAGTAGATCCTTAAACCAGTTTGATAGATTCAGGGGGATGGGCTGTGAAGGAAGGCTGTGTCCTAGCCTAAGATGAATCGTATTCTTTGTTCCTTACCTGTTCATAGTTTCATGGACAATACGTGAGGCAATATAGAAAGCTAAAATAGACACTAAATCTGAAGCTAGTGTCTTATGGTTATTCCGTCTCCCTAGGTACAAGGTCCATCCATCGCATGGACTTCACAGTAATCATTACTACTCCAGGATTCCTGGGAAACTGGGCCTTAGATCTCAGATGTTTCAAAACCATTAAGAGACCCCACAGCTCAAAAAACTGTGGAACAGAGAGATTAGCAGGTGCTTTGGGTGCTTTTCTTTTGAAGCTACTAGAGAGGAAGTCGATCTGTGTAATCCTTGGGAAGTTGATGCTTCATTTTCCCACAGGGATAAGACCTGTAAGGACCCGAGAACAGAAGCCCCACTTTGTCTGCAATCCCAAATGTGAGAAATATTTTGTACAGTGAAGCCATATTTAATGTGTTCATATTGAGAGAGTGAACATAATTGAAATAAAAGAATCACAAAACAGGACTCACCTTATGTGCAGTGCATTGATATTCTCTGGTTTTTCCTTTTTGATTAAAACAAATTGCTGGTTACCACTCACTCGTTACCACTGCCTACCCCAGGCCTCTCCTCTCCATTTTACAGACCAGAAAATAGGTCTGTAAAACTTAAAGGGAGTCAGGAACTTGGGGACTTTCTCCAAGTAATCGAGTGACAGAATTGGGACTGTAATCTGATCTGGCTCCATCTCACTACAGGATAATCGATTGTCTCTAATTCCACTGCACATTTGGGAGTTTCCTATGTAGTCATACTTGGCTCAAGCAAGAATGAGCCTTATTTTTCTTGCCTCTCTAATCAAGTGATGATTCTTCTCTGGGGAGCAGTGTCTTATGCACTGCCAGAATTGGGTGCTGAGAAGGGGGTGGCAAGGTGCCACATCATACCCAGCAGCTAATGAACACACTAGAGACGTGGAAGGAGGAGATGGGGACCCTAACTGGACCTTTTAGCCTCCATCCACACCCATGAACCATACTCTGAGAGCTTTCATAAAGGACTGGTTTTTGTTTGTTTTCGATTTTTCACTGGAGATGGGGATGGGCAAGATGCCTGTAATATATTTTTCTACTTAATTAAATGCATTTAAGGAATCTTGAACAGAGTTGCAAAGGTTTATGTGGTTGTTAGCATTGCTGTGATAACAAAAGCAGTTTACACGTTTATGAAAGGTCTGGATTGTTGTAAAGCCTGGTGCATAAGGAATGTCTTGTGCTTTCACAACTTAATAATTGTGGTACCTGGTTCATGCTTGGGTACTGGCAGTTGGACCATGAGTCAGTAGGTTTCTTTGGTATTGCTCTTACTCAAGAAGTCTTTTCAGTAGACTAGTATGAACTGGTCTATAGACCTAGAGAAGAGACTTGTGTGGCCAAGCATCTCAGAGCTCCACCTTTTGGAGAGAGTCTAAGAAGGGCTGGAATGTACTTAATGCCATGAGCTGATTGCCTGTGTTGTCTTGGGACTCTTGGCACATGCCCTCCTGAGGGCCTCTCTAATGATGAGAAGGTGATGCCCGGTGAAAAATCAGGACCTTTGGTTTTCTTCTCTTTGTATATAGGGAAGCTTGTTGATTCCAGTTGGGGCCCACAGTCAGTTCCCTCTGAGAGGAAGAAATTAACACCAGTCATATGCCAGATAATGATATTTTGGTCAATAACAGTCCACATAAAAGATGGTGATCCCATAAGATTATAATGGAGCTGAAAAATTCCTATTGCCTAGTGATCTTGTAGCTATCTTAACATTGTAGCACAACACTTGACTCACGTGTTTGTGGTGATGCTGGTATAAACAACCCTACTGCACTGTCGGTCTTATAAAAGTGTAGCACATACAAGTATGTACAACACATAATAATGACTGTCACTGGTTTATGTATTTACTCTATTTTTTATCATTATATTAGAGTGTATTCTTTATACTTATTTAAAAAAACGAAGGTTTGCTGTAAAACAGGATGCCGTGTTTTGCCGGCAGCGTCCTCATATATTCCGTGTTTACCACATCTCTTGATTGCATCATTTTCTCTTGTGCTTGATTTAATCTCGAGTTGTTTTGTGCAGTGACCATGCTGCACAGGCTTGTAGCCTGCATCAGTAGGCTATGCCATAAGCCTAGGTGTGTAGTAGGCTCTACCATATAGATTTGTGTAATAAGTACACACTGTAATGTTTGCACAATGACAGAATCGCCTAATGACGCATTTCTCAGAATGTACCGCCATCAAGTGGCAAATGACTGTATTTTATAAATAGAAACTATAAATGCTGAAAGCACTCTCACAGGCAAACTAAATGTCCCACATATGCAGGTGTGCTATACCAAGGCAGAAGTGCCAAAGACCCTGGACCCTAGCAGCAGCCATGTGGTAGCATCCAACAGATAGGTTCATTTGGGAACTGTGGCTTATTGTCTCTTGCCGTAGATAAGTTTCCTTAATTTTCCACATCAGCTTCATTGTTTACAACAGGGAGAGTAGTGTCTCCCTCTTAGAAAGTATCATGAAGACCAGATGAGGTTCATTCCTGTATTAAGCCTAGCACATATTAGGTGCTTTACTCACCTTAGAGGACGGTGGGCATATCTCCAGCAGGCCATTCTCACCACTGCCATCTCGGTGGGAGACGTGGGAACCAGAGGAGTTCCCAATAAGAAACCCTGTGCAGATACTGAAGTGTAGCCCAAGCCCTGTATGTACTGCTGGTCGTGACAGTGTAGTCTGTAAATTATAGACAGAAAACACAGAACTAGCTTGATATTCCCTGAAACAGTGAACCAGTGCACAGAGCTTGAGATCCAGTGTGTTTGGGAATGTGAAGTCAGGTATAAGGCCCTGGACCTCAGAGTGGGTGAGAGTGGTGCTTGCCCCACGCGTGCAGCTTTGGTTTAAAGGTGTGCCCCAGCTTTTGGAGATCAGGATAGAACTGATAAAAATAGTCCGTGACCTAGAACAGCGTGTATCTTTTGTAAAGGGAGTTAGCCAGCCTTGATCAGTTGTTTTTAGATATAGCCGTTAATCATTAAAGCTAGGCCCAAGCTCCACTGCTAATAAGGTTAATGGGGCTTGTCTTTGGCCTTGGACAGGGGCGGTGTGTATGGACACCCTAAGGGAGTAAATCTTACTAGATGATGTGTAAGCAGGTTTTCCCTTTAAATACATTTTTATAAAAACATAATTAACGACCAAGAGTGAATCCTGATGTAAACTGCGATGCTGTAGGTGCATCATCATTTGTAACAAATGTACTGCACCAGTGGGGGACATTGATAATGGGAGAGGTTTATGCATATGGGGGAGCAGGTGGTGGCATGGGAGATCTCTAGCTTTCTCTTAATTTTGCTGCGAACCTAAAAGTGCTCTAAAAAATGGTTTATTAAAAATATATATTTAACGAAGACACTTAGACATCAATCACCTTAACAATTTTATTAGAAAGTGGTAAGATTTAATGTAGATATTAGGTTGGAAATTGTGACTGCCTCGACGAGGCGTCGCGTTGCGCTGGCCGCAGGGGCTTCCCTAAGGCTCGGGGGCTGTCCCGAGGCACCTGGAGCCCGTCCCTGCCTGTCGGCATCCGCTCGGCCCCGCTCTGCCCAGCTCGGTCCCGCGAGAGCTCTGGCTGTTTGTTTCTGCGAGAGGAGGCGGGTCCGCAGTGGGCGATGTGGGCGGGGCCCTGAGTGCGTTCAGTCTGTTTGTCTTTCTGTTGGAGGAGAAAGGCAACGGCTAGCAGGCTGCTTCCAACTCCTGCCACTGTTTGCTTCCCGCAGAGCGTCCTGTCCCGCGCAACCGAGGAGCCGAGGCCAGGCAGACAGACGCACAGACAGACGGCAAACGGAGGACGCGCTGGCCGCTGGACCCCGCCTCCTCCCCCTTCTCCCTGCCTCCTGCGCCTGGAGGATGAGCCCAGCTTTCAGGGCTATGGACGTGGATCCCCGTACCAAGGGCGTCCTGCTGGAGCCCTTTGTCCACCAGGTTGGGGGGCACTCCTGTGTGCTCCGCTTCAACGAGACGACCCTGTGCAAGCCCCTGGTCCCAAGGGAACACCAGTTCTACGAGACTCTCCCAGCTGAGATGCGCAAATTCACTCCCCAGTACAAAGGTGAGCCCCCAGCTGCTGTAGGGGTCGTCAGCGCCTGGCGAGGAGATGCGAGGCGTCGCGGCCTTCCGTGGCAGCCGTCCCAGGAGCCCTCACCCCCTCCCACTCACTCTGTATTTTCCCTCCTCCTCCTCTTGGCCCTCAGCCCAGCACCTCACACCCTCAGTTTTCAAGCCCTGGTAAGATTGCTCAATTCTCTTTTGCTTTGTGGATTTGTTTTGAGTTATTTTTGGTGGAAGTGTAGTTGTGTTTTATGTTCAGGTGTCTCTTGATCACAGTAACCCATAGTCCCCATGGGGGAACAGCCGGGAAGACTTTGGGAGGATTTTACCCAGAATACTTGCTGCCTGCTTTTTGTCCTCCAGGAAACCAGAAGCCCTGGTGATTAGGTAGGCTTGGGAGCCGGGTTGAGTCAGACGGAATGCAGGAGTGGGAAGTCTGCTGATTAGCCGAAGCCCATTGCTGTTACAGCAACCCTTTGATTTACATCTGTGACTATATCTTCTTTTCTATAATGCGTTTTGGGGGGATCTCAGCAGCCACCAGCATGGGGGAGGTGGGATCCTTTGTAAATCAGGGAAGAATCCTTTAAGGAAATTAACTCAAAATTTGCATTGCCTGGTTATACAAAAGACTCTTGAACTGTGGTTCTTCTGGGACTATTGAAACTTGCTCTTTGAAGACGGAATGTACTGGGCGTCTCTCTCTGTATTCTGAATATGCATGTGTGTTGCGTTGGGGGTGGGTGAGTTGGGGGCCCTCATTGGTCCTTCTCTGTTGTTTTTTCCAGGACAAAGCCAAAGGCCCCTTGTTAGCTGGCCGCCCTTGTCCCCCTTTTCCCCCTGGTTATTTCCCCGTGGCCACAGGGAAGTGTGATCCCTCTGGTGGCCCAGAGCCCGGGACCACCTCAGAAGTGTCGTCTCTCTGAGCACGCATTCCCCTGCAGCGGGCGGGCAGCAAGGACTGAGCAAATTGAGTGATCCCCGGCCAGAGAGGTCTGGGAGGAAAGGTGTTCAGCCAGTCGGTTGTAAGGCGCTCGTCGGCACCTGCTGAAACGCTGCCACCTCACAGCCCCCTCCTCAAAGACTGACTAATTACACATGGCAGGTTCTAGAGACTGGAGGGGGAGAGCTGCTCTCAAGGCCACCACACATCTGTGCTCCCAACCCTGTTTGTCTTGTGTTCATTTTGTTCTTTTGAGACTGCAAAGACCAATAAAGTAACTTATTTGAGAAGGACAAAAGGCTTGGGGCACCCACCTATTTGAGTGGGTTCTGCTAGGGTGTCTGTTGTGCTGTGTGGTTTGTTTTGTTTGCTCCTTTATTTTGTTTTGCTTGCCCAGTCTCCCCTTACCCTTGGATGATTCTTACCCTCAGGCGAACCTGTGTTCCCCCTGTGTTCAGGCTCTGCTTTAAAGCAAGCCTCAAGGCCATCAGAGTTTCTGTTTAGGGTGTTAAAAATTTCCACAAGATATAAAGAGCAAATGTTTTTACGTCTTTCTTAGGCTTAGAAGAATTACATAAAAATTAATAAACATTTTCAATAATGGAAAAATGTGTCTTGTAATTCTTTGGCTCTTGCCTTGTTGAGTACATCAGAGAGGAAGACTCTCGGCCATGTTTGCTCCCTAATTGCTTGTCTTGTATGGTGTCATCTTTTCTAGCTGTTTTGATATTTGTTAGGTTTGCAGATGAGTTTGGGGCCTCTGGCAACATAGAGACTAAGGAACAGGGTAAGAAAAAACACAAATGTTACAATCATGTTATTTATAACACATGTGGAATTAAAAGTCCTCTCTGCTCGTATGGAACTAATGAAATTAAAAGTCCTCTTTGCTCCTCATCCCCCTTCCAGGTGTGGTATCTGTGCGCTTTGAAGAAGATGAAGACAGGAATTTATGTTTAATAGCATATCCATTAAAAGGGGACCATGGAACTGTGGACAGTGTAGACAATTCAGACTGTGAACCAAAAAGTAAGCTCCTAAGGTGGACAAATAAAAAACATCATGTCTTAGAAACGGAAAAGACCTCCAAGGATTGGGTGCGGCAGCACTGGAAAGAGGAGAAGATGAAGAGGTGGGTATAAACCGAGAAGGGAACCCTGGACTCTGGGAGGGGAGGTGTCGTAGGATCTTAGCTACAGTCCAGTCCCGCGGACCTAAGGACGCACATGATGGACCTAGTAGGTTCCTTGTCACTCAGTGGCCTGTTTCTCTCACGGCATGTCCAGCTTCTCTTTAATTGACTCTGCATTAAATCGTGCTATTTGGGGTAAACAGCTGCAGTGGCAGCTGTAAAAGAACTTCAGTCACTGATTCCTCTACAACTGCCCTGTGCCAGGCCCTATGCTGCATTTTCGGGCTGTAGCAGTGACCAAGACAGCCATCTGGTTCAGGTAGTAGGAGACAAAATGGTCCACTGGGCATCGCCAAACCTCAGGGATCTACCCAGGCGCCTCCTCCAAGTGCCAGAGCTTGTAAAAATATTAATTGATAAGTGTATAATGTAGCTAAGTAGGCTGACTTATTCCCATGGAATTTCAATTCAGATTTCCCCAGCCTCCAGCATTCGGAGTCAGGAAACCTGGATGTACTAGAAGCTGGGGGTGGAAGGAAAGGCTGTTCTTGCCTTAGAAGAACAGCCTGCCCCTTAACTTAAAAAAAAAAAACAAAACAAAAAACAACTATCTCGAAGTATAATATACGTACAGTAAAATATACCTATTTGCAGTGTTTGATGTATACAGTGAAACCACCACATCAAGGTAGCAAACTTCCCATCACTCCAGAAAGTTTCTTTTTCTTTGGCCCTGAATTTCGATAATACATTGTGATTTATTGGCTCCTTATCTCTTTATAGCCATAAGTTAGAAGAAGAATTTGAGTGGCTAAAGAAATCTGAAGTTTTGTACTACAGTGTAGAGAAAAAGGGGAATGTAAGTTCCCAGTTTAAACACTATAATCCTTGGAGCATGAAGTGTCACCAACAGCAGTTACAGAGAATGAAGGAGAATGCAAAACATCCGAACCAGTACAGTATCCTTTGTTCACAGGGCATCTCTGCCTTGGGGAGGGGGAATGTATGTGAGGAGACCCTTGGAGCTTGGAGGAAAGGGTTGGATTTGTCAGTCATGGTTGTTCCAGGACACCCTATGTGATAGCTGTTGGCAAATATCACTTCCGTCAGGGCCAAGGGCTGGTCTGGGAGTGCAGGTGGTAGGGAGTGGGGTTGCTGGGTCCCTGGAGGTAAGAGGTTTGTCATGGAGGGACCAGTCTAGAGTACAAGGGGCTGATTCATGTTTCAGACTCCTGCAGAAAAGCAAGCGCTGACCTGCTAAGGGCCAGGTGTAGGAAGGAGGACTGACCTTTCAGTCCCGATTCACCGGCCTGTCACATGAAGACAGCACGGGATCCTCTTTCGTCTTTTCCCCCCTTCTTAACCATGAAGCTATGCATCTTTGATTTCTTTCTTTAAAATAATCTTGCGGAGGGAAAAATTCTTCAGAGCTTATTAGTGTTGTGCTTATGCTCGTTTTATTTATTTTTCACTTTTTATTAGGGACAATTTTAAACATGTTAAATATAGAATTAAGTTGAACCTTTAAGTACGGTCCCCCAGGTTCAGCAGTTAACCCACTCCTGTCAGTCTCGTGTCATGACTGTCTGTACACTCACACTCCGCACGTCTCAGGTATATCGTTTCACCCGTGTACACCTCAGTGTGCATCTCTAAAAGATAAGGATATTGAAAAACATGAATGCCATTATTACTCCTTAAAAAGCGGACAGTAATTCTTTAATATGAAGTACTTAATGTATGTTCACCTTTTTCTAATTGTCTCGTAAACGTTTTTATCGCTTGTTTCTTTGAAGATTTAGATGACGTTCACATGTTGTATTTGGTTGAAATGTTTAAGTCTTTTTAAATACCCTTCCTGTTTTTTCTTCTTGGAAATTTCTTGCCAAAGAAACTAGGCCTTCTAGAGTTTCCCACCATCTGGATTTTACTGATTACATCCCCATGGTGTCTTTTACATGTTACTCTGTCTCCTCCGTTTCCATTAAATTGATAATTTGATCTACTGGCTTGATCAGATTCAGGTTCAGTTTTGGGGGGAAGGGAGCAAAAATCAGATGTTATTGTACATGTCCGTCAGAAGCTCAGTGTTTAGTTGTCTTTCTCTTTTGTATTGTCATTGCCTTAGATCAATTTTTCATTAGGTGGTTTTCTAATTTTGTCATTCTTTTCATTCATTAACTGGAATCCTGTAAAGAAAAACTTTCAACCATGTGTTTATCCTGAGGCATAGTCTATATAGGAAAGGCAGGTTAAATTTTTCCTTTATTTATTGGATATGTATTTGGAACAATGAGTGAGTTAACATCCTCCAAAGGTGACCAGTGAGTTTTTTACCATTATTATGAATCCGTGAATTTAAACTTATTTGACATGTTGTAGTCCATTGTAGTTATCTTTATAGATGCTCAATGTTTGGTCACTTGGGAACCTTTTTAAATTGGCTCCTGAGTCTTGTTGACACAATCTCAGTAGTCTGTGATACCTTTCTTTCTGGTATGAGAAGATGGGCCGAGGTCATGTATGTTTTCTACTCCAGATGTGAATTTATTCATAGCCCTCTGAGGCAGGGGTTGCAGACCTTTTCAGTAACGGGCCAAGTAGTAATACTTTAAGCTTTGCAAGCTTCACACTCTTGTCACAACTCCGCCATTGTAGCATGAAAGCAGCCGTAGAATTGAGTAGTAATGGGTGTATTCTAATAAAATGATTTATGGTCACAGAGATTTGAATTTCATTTAGTTTTCATGTGTCATGAAAATTAAAATAATGTAAGAACCATTCCTACCTCACAGGCTGTACAATAACAAACAGGCACCATAGTTCACCAGTCCCTGTTCTGGGAGCACTGGTCTGGGCTAGGGGTGCTCATACATCTGGTCATTGTTTCTGGACCTTTTCAGTTCATGTAGCTGGGGAATACACTGTATTTTAAAAAGAAAGCTTTTCATGAGTTCATACTGATGCCTCCAGTTCATATTTAAGGCTACAGGATTTACTGAACTCGTTTATTAATTCAGGACAGTATGCTGTTAGAGCCTGGTCCCACACCTTGCTGAGGTTCAGGAATTGGTGTGTGTCTCTCCCACCTGGGGGAGCCCAGGCCTGTTTTGAGTCTGGATGCAGACTGTTCTAGGACATGTTCCCTGACGAGCATTGCAAGTGCCCTCTCTAGTCAGCTTTGGGCTCCCTGTGTGGGAGGTGGCAGGACTGATGGGACCCCCTGTGGACTTGGGCTTCCCTGGGAACTGTGTGCAGGCATTGTACCCTGGGAGTGTCAAGGACTCACGCAGTAGCACCTCCCCTTTGGCATGGTTTTCCTTAACCATTCAGAATTTATTTTACTGGAGAACCTGACTTCCCGTTATGAGGTGCCTTGTGTCCTGGACCTCAAGATGGGTACACGCCAGCATGGTGACGATGCTTCAGAGGAGAAGGCAGCCAACCAGATCCGCAAATGCCAGCAGAGCACATCTGCGGTCATCGGTGTGCGCGTGTGTGGCATGCAGGTAAGGGGAGTGCTGTCACATGATGTGGGCTGGATAGGTATCCGGTAGCTGCTGCTCCCTCACCCTGACATAGTCCTATTTTCTCAGAAGATGCCACATTTCACTGAATCTGTCACTTTCTAGTTAGTAAAGAAAGCATGCACGCCCGGGTGATCCCCTTCGGGGCTGGCCTGGCCGGCTGAGGCCAGAGTCTGGACAGGAGGAGGAGAAAGGCAAGAGGGTTGGGTCCTCTCCACCAACCGTACACTAGACAGGGGCTGGGATGGAACCCAAGTCAGAGGGCTGTTTCCTGAGTGGGTGTTGATAGGAGAGGACAGTGTCTCCTGTGACTGGTACACAGGATCTGACCCAAGGCTGTCAGCACCTTACCTGCTGGTCTCTCTCCCACAGGTATACCAGGCAGGCAGTGGGCAGCTCATGTTCATGAACAAGTACCACGGCCGGAAGCTGTCGGTGCAGGGCTTTAAGGAGGCCCTATTCCAGTTCTTCCACAACGGGCGGTACCTGCGCCGTGAGCTCCTTGGCCCTGTACTGAAGAAGCTGGCTGAGCTCAAGGCTGTGTTGGAGCGACAGGAGTCTTACCGCTTCTACTCAAGCTCCCTGCTAGTCATCTACGATGGCAAGGAGCTGCCTGAAGTGGCCCTGGACTCAGATGCTGAGGACTTGGAGGACCTGTCAGAGGAGTCGGCCGACGAGTCCGCTGGCGCCTATGCCTTCAAGCCCATCGGCCCCAGCTCAGTGGACGTGCGCATGATCGACTTTGCTCACACTACCTGCAGGCTGTATGGCGAGGACAGCGTTGTACACGAGGGCCAGGATGCTGGCTATATCTTCGGGCTCCAGAGCCTGATAGACATTGTCACAGAGATAAGTGAAGAAAGTGGGGAGTGAGTTTGCTGGCTGCACCAGCACTTGAAAGACTCTCTGTGTCCCAGGCACAGCTGTGCTGTGTCAGGGAGGAGGCCAGTATGGCCAGGTGGTGGCCTCTGCAGCCTGGAGCTGATGCGCAGAGACCTCTGAGTCCCAGCCTGAGCCAGCCCCAATCGCGCTCGGAGTCTTTATTTATTTTAACTGTTTTCTTCAACATTCCACATTTGATGATGCAGATACCTCTTTCTTCCCTGAGTGTAAATGTTCTAATACAAATCTTTTTGTTAATTGTACACAGTGCTGCTGTCGTTCTTGCCAGAGACTGGCAGCCAACCTTCAGAAGCTGCCTCACACATGCCATGACCTCCAGCATGGCCCAGCAGTATTTTCTTTCCCACTGCCCCAACCCTGTGAACCTTAAAGTCACTATAGCCTCTTGGCTTGGTCCTCAGTCTCCTGACCTAGCAACCTGAGGTCACCCAACAAGGACCCCCGTACACATAACCTTAGCCATGGGGTCTGCTGGCTTAGTAACCTCAGCCCCCCTATGCAAAGAATTGTACTTGACACAGGTCTTTCCCCGCCCTCATGCAGCTTAAGCCAGAGATGGGCAGCAGGTATGCCAAACCTTAGGTGTAGCTGGTGCACCACTGGCAGCAGCTGATTGGCTGGACATTGTGATGTCAGACATCTTGGAACCAATATTGGGGCCTCAGCCTTGAGCTCCGTGGTAAAGGGTCCCAGGAGGTTGGGGGCTCAGTGAGGGTGTGTGCTGTGCAGGTTGGTTCTCTTGGACACACCACCACCTGTCACCACTACTGCCCAGCCCCGAGCCCCACTGCAACTGCGCCAGTCTCATCCTTCATGCAGCTCCGGCCAGGACAGCCCCTAAGAGGGGCTGTGCTAGAAGGTTTCTGAGAAGAGGGGATGTGGCAGGTCTTGAACTGCAGAACCAGACATCAGAAGGGCACAGACAGTGCCAAGAAGGCAGGGTCTAGACAGACCCTAACCTCCCAGCACTATCTGTGTCCACCATGTCCCCAAATAGGCCAACTGCATACACTGGCCTGGTTGTGTCTACATCTCCTGCTCGCTGGATCCAGGCTTCTAGTGGGGAATGTGGCTGGACCAGGGATAAGAGCTCCCCAGAGACTCTCACCCTAAGACCCTTAGGGCCTCTCCCATGGGCTCCCCCACTTCCCTCACAGGACTTCAAAGACCTCTCCAGGTTAGGACTGCCTGGGAGGTGGGTGGGTCAAACAAGTTCTCAAGGCCACGTGACACCCCACTCCCAACCCTCCACCAGCCCTCCTGTCAGCTCTCAGAAGGAAGCATCAGAAATAAGGTAATTTGGAGTTGTAAGTCCTGTAAAGAACAGCAGAGGAATGTGAAAGCGACTGATAGGTGTGGGAGGGTCCCTATGCTCTGAGGGAGGGAAATGTGTCCCGGGCAGAGGAAACACCACGCAAAGACACACATTAGGAAGAGAAGAAGCTAGCGGCTGAAGAGGTTGGGTGAGGAGCGAGGATGGAAGGACTCTGGACAGGGGAATGGCCCAACCTGGTTTCTGTTTTTACGGCCTCTTCCTCACACCTGCCCCTCATTGCCCGCTACTGGCACAGTATGCGGCCACAGCTGGCACTTGAAGAGGGATTCATAAGACCTAAAAAACACGCAAGAGACATGGCCACCCGCGGGCGCCTCCAAATGTCGGATCGGTGAGACCCAACAATGCGATCGACCGTCCTTACTGTTAATAGGTCAGAACCCACTCCCCTGGGGAGGCAGGGATGCACGGGACACAGGCTCTGCCGTTGGGCTGCGGGCGGAGCGCTCCTTCGGGAGGTAGGGCGGACCGCAGCACTTGGGTTTGAGCGGGGAAAAGCACTGGAAGGCTGGGCGGGAGAGGCTGAGGCTGTAACCAGGGCCAGGGGCCGAGGGTCCGGAGTTGCAGAGGCCTGGGGCCGAAGGGGCGCTGGATTCTTTAGCCGCGCGGGGCCGCGCCGCTTGGAGCCGCCAGGGGGCGCCGCGCTTGCGTGCGTGGGCCGACACTCGGGGGCGGGGCTGCGGCGGGCGGGCGGGCGCGCGCACGCGTCTTTGTCACGGGGCGGGGCGGGCGCGGCGCTGGCGGCCTGGCGTCCTAGTTCCGCAGCTTGGGCCCCTACCCTGCTCCGGCGCGGCCCGGCTCGGCCCCATGTACCGCGCGCTGTACGCATTCCGCTCGGCGGAGCCCAACGCGCTGGCGTTCGCCGCAGGCGAGACTTTCCTGGTGCTGGAGCGCAGCAGCGCGCACTGGTGGCTGGCGGCGCGGGCGCGCAGTGGCGAGACGGGCTACGTGCCGCCCGCCTACCTGCGCCGCCTGCAGGTGAGTGTGCTCCTCCCCGCCGGGCCACCGCATCCTCTAGTCTGGGCCGCATCGCAGAATCGACCCTGGGACTCCAGGCCCACGGGGACCTCCCACAGATAGGGAGTTTGAGAACCTGACTCTGAGACCCCAGACCCACGAGGACTGGGACCCCAAGAGCTCGCATCCCCACATAATACCAGGCCGTTGACAGACAACTCTAAGGACTCCAGACCTTCCCAAAGCGAAACTCTGGGACAGAGGCTCCTTGAGAATCCCAGACCCATTGGGATCTGAACCCCCATCTGAGTGGAGTTCAAGAGCGAGATTCCAGCCCCGCTGAATCCTGACCAGCTGCCCAGATCCCTGAGACTCCAGACCCTTAGTCTCTTTTTCCCTGGATCCCCAGGATCCAACACTCTTGCCTCTCATCCTCAGACCCCCACCTGGAGCCACTTCCCCCACCACTCAGGACTCCACCCTGGACACCTATTTCTCCCCATCTTCTATGTCCACCCCCAACACACTTGACCCTGAATCATAGGCACCTGTCCCTAGATGATCCTCAAAGCCCTGAGACCTCAGCGTCTTTCACTATCCTGTACTCAGTTACTCCCTAAGCCCAGCTCTTCCCTAAGACCACCCACCCACCCACTTTGGACCAAGTATTGCAGCCCCTGCTGACCCTTCCTGGGAATACTTCCTGCTCCCCACCTCCCCAAGTCTCAGGTCCTGACTTTTCAGACTTCCTTTCTCTGAAAGGGAGCACCATCTTTCCTCGTCCTCAGCTGGGAGTGGGGGCTGCTACCATTGTGAGAAAGTAAGACCTCCCTGTGGCTTCCCCTGGTCTGACTATGGCCCCATTTATTTCCAGTGGAGGCTGCTGCCCCCCCTTCTTCTTTCCCCAAGAATAGTCCTGCTGTGGGGGCTGGGGTGCAGTGTCTCCAGCTGGTCTATTCTGACCATGGTGGAAAGGAAGGCCTCCAGGTCTGGCCTGTGCCAGACACCCCCACCCCATCCTAGTCCCTAGCCTTTAGAAAACATCCCGTCCCAGCCTAGTTCAGGACAGAAATAACAAGATAAATTTGGAGATGTCATCTGGTCCTACCAGAGAGGATGGGCCCTGGGCCTTGGACCTCCCAGCCTGATCCTATCTGGGAGTGCCTGGGGTGACAGTGGGGAGTGCTGGACATCAGGGCTCCTGGGTCTGGAGTGAGCATATCAGACAGCCTCTTGGGTTGGGGGGTTGTTGGAGGCCTCTGAGGAAAGTCCTGCTCCTTCCACACGGGCCTGTGAGGCCCCTCCCCCTGAAAGGCCACTAGTGCTCTGTGTTTGGAGAAGGCAGAGAAGCTACCCGTCTTGTCTTCTCTGTGTCTTGGATTTCTGCAGATCTCCCTGCCTCGGTCTCCCTAACTGTCTCTGTGTTATTCTGACTCTCCACCTGTGTGTGCTTTCCTCCCTCCGACTCTCTCCCTGTCTGTCTCCGGCTCTCAATTCTTTCTGCGTTATCTCCCTCTGCCTGTCTCTCCCTTCCCCACCTCTCCCTCTGGGTCTGTCTGTCTTTCTGTGTGTATGTGTGTCTTTCTCTTCCTGTCTGTTTTTCTGTCTCCCTACAACTGTGCTACCTGCAGGGCTTCGCTAACCTCTGTGTCCGTCCGTCCCCATCAAGGCAGCTTCTCGAACCTGCTCTGGAGTGACATCTCAGTTCTGAGGCTCCTGTGTAGCCTGATGGACCATGTGTGCCAAGAATGGGAGGGGTGAGGCTGTGTGATCCCACAGCTGCCACCCTCTACGCCCCACCGCATGCCAGGCAGGCTGGGTAGATTAGACCCCTAAGTTGCCGGAGATGGCAACACAGAATCTGGGGCAGGGGCCAGGCCCCTTTCTCGTACTTGTCTTTGCCACAAACACAGAACTGCTGCTTTCCCGGACAGATCTAGAAGATTCCTGGAACAGCTTGTGAAGGGATGAGTGCTGGCAGCAGGGGTGTGGAGGGGAGATCCCTTTTGGTTTGTCCTCAGCTACCAGGGTCCCAGTTCTGAGTATCTCGGGCCAGACGGCTCTGCGAAAACAGGGCTGTTCTGGAGTGTGACCTTGGTTTTGTGAAGAATCGGCAAGATCCCGAGTGATTCGTTAAGGGTTCCAGACAGTGGAGGCTGCCTGCCTGGCAGCTCAGCCTGAGCTCTGTCAAGCCTGGGGATAGGCTAGTTGTGTACTCCTGGCCTCAAGCTGGGGGGCCTTGGGCTGTGTGTTTGCTCTAGACCTCTGGTTTTCAGAGACATCTTAGCTGAGAGCCTCCCTGTGGGGTGAAATCCTGAGCAGGGCACCAGTACGTCGTGCCCCAGCTCCCTGAGCGATGCAGTGTGAGAACCCCATTTCGTATTCTGGTCTAGCTTTCTGTGTTCGCTTCTAGCGTTCTAGGCTTCAGCTGTCGTGGTCCTCTGCCCCGGGCACCATCCTGCGCTGTGCTTGTGCTCAGTACCCTCACTTGACCCCCTGGTCTAACTGTCTACCCCTTCCTCCCATCCAGGGCCTGGAGCAGGATGTCCTTCAAGCCATTGACCGGGCCATTGAGGCTGTGCACAATGCAGCCATGCGGGATGGTGGCAAGTACAGCCTGGAGCAGCGTGGAGTCCTCCAGTGAGTGTGGAGGGCACCTCCCAGTGAGCGTGGTGGGGTGGGGGCCTTCAGGGGGTACCTGGAGGCGCGGAGGGCAGGGTTGGTGGTACCGCAGAGTGAGTGGAGCATGAAGGAGGTGGGAGGGGCCTGGGCTATTAGGACCCAGCATCCCACAGGGAGCACGTGAGGACTTTGGGAGTTGTGAAGTAACACCCCCAGTAATCTCCCTGTTCCTCTGTCAGGAAGCTGATCCACCACCGGAAAGAGACTTTGTCCCGCAGGGGCCCCTCTGCCTCCAGCCCTGTAGCTATGACCCCGTCCACCAGTGACCACCATCTGGACGCTGCCACTGCCAGGCAGCCCAATGGGGTGTGTCGGGCCGGGTTCGAGCGGCAGCACAGCCTGCCCAGTTCTGAGTATCTCGGGCCAGACGGAGGCCTCTACCAGGTACATGGTGAGAACATCCTGGGGAAGGGAGGTCGGTGGGGCCTAAGGCTTTGTCCAGAGGGATGAAGGGTCCACGCGTGTCAGCCATGCAGGACAGTGGCAAGATGCAGCCCAGAGCCATCGCCCTTGGAGCTCAGGGCCCGAGCCAGGCTGGCACCCCCGATGGCAGCCTGTCCTCTCAGGTCCCACTTGTGTCCTCCCAGATTCCACCACAGCCTCGCCGAGCGGCACCTGCCACACCACCCCCACCTGTGAAGCGTCGAGACCGTGAGGCTCTGGCGGCCTCAGGGAGCGGTGAGAAGGCAGCGTTGGGGGGATGGGGAGCACCCTGTGCTTGGAATGGCTGCTCTGTTGTGTCAGGGAGTTGGGGGTTCCAGGCTTGGGGGGAAGACAGGGCACATGTTGGGGCAGTTGGGGGCTCTGCAGAGGAACTAGGCCTTGTACTGCGGGACAGGGGCTCTGGGCTTAAAGGAGTAGGGGCCCCCAGGGGGCTGCCTCAACATAGCATCCACTCTCTGCCCACAGGCGGCCGCAACGCCACGCCCTCCGGGGGCAGTTCTGTGTCCAGCGGCTCCTCAGTCAGCAGCACTTCCCTTGACACGCTCTATACTGGCTCCAGCTCATCCGAGCCGGGCCCCAGCTGCTCACCCACACCTCCACCTGTGCCCCGCCGAGGCACCCATACCACTGTGTCCCAGGCCCAGCCCCCTCCCTCTAAGGTGCCAGCCCCCGAGCCTCCTACAGAGGAGGTGGCAGTTGATACACCCTCGGCTCCTGATGAGCTAGAGGCCCTGGGTACGCTGAGCCTGGGGACCACAGAGGAGAAGGCGGTGGCTGAGACAGCCGTGCCCAGGACCATCGGGGCAGAGCTGATGGAGCTCGTGCGGAGAAACACCGGCTTGAGCCACGAGCTATGCCGCGTGGCCATTGGCGTCGTGGTGGGCCACATCCAGGCCTCCGTGCCAGCCAGCTCACCTGTCATGGAGCAGGTCCTCCTCTCGCTGGTAGAGGGCAAGGTGAGGGTGGGCGGCAGGGCCAGGGGCCTCCCTGTCCTCGGGCTGCCCTGCCACCCCTGCCCCATTCCCACCCTCACACTCGATTGTGTCCAGCCTTTATCTGACAGGTGTTTGTTGACCTCTAGCTCTAGGCCCCCACTCTGCTGGGTGCTGGGGACATTTGAGCTGATCCTTGAAGGAGAGAGGTAGGAGCATTCCAGGCAGGGGCTCAGCCTGGACAAAGGCCGTGAGGCAGGACCAAGCTTGGCTCTTAGGATGGAGTAGAACAAGGCCAGCATGGCTGGAACACGGAGTAAGGGAGCAGTTGGTGTGGGAGGAAGTGAGACCTGAGGCAGGTGACAGGTGAGACCATATACGAGTGGCCAAGAGTTCACTCTGGCTGCAGGGAAGTAATGGACATAGAGCATGAGTGAGGGCAGTGCCTTGCTGACCGTGGCAGTGGAAATGGGTGCTTCGAGAGCTATGATGAAGCCCAAGTGCCGACTTAGATGTGAGTTAGATGTGTGGGCATCATGGGGTGAGTACTGGTCAGGGAGCAGAATTGGAGGACAACGAGCCCAGTCTATACAGTGGGGACCAGGTAGGCCAGAGGTCCCTCCTTGGGGCTCTGTGGCTCCTTCAGCTTGGGTTTGAGGTCGGGGAGCAGTGGGCAGTGGGCTTGCCTGTGCTAGGAAACTTCAAGGGGAACATGGGAGATGGGTAGATGATAGGCCTGGTGGAATCGGGGGGTGGGGTTTCAGAGTCTCATTCAGGCAGCGATAGAGCCTGTGGTCACCCTCGGAGGGGAGGTTCACCCAGGTCTGGCATGAGAGGCAAGTTGCTGGAAAACACCTCACGTGAACATTTATGCAGAAGCCTGCCCCTGGGGGTTATCGAGAATGGGGGATGGTGGAGTTATTGGAGAGAGATGCAGAGCCGGGCGGTGTCCTTGGGAACCTCGATGGGGACAGCTCTTTTGTGGGAGCTTGAAGGGCAGCAGTGGGAAGAGAACCTGGGTCTGGTACCCTCACAGGTCTTCAGAGGACACCAAGTAGGGGCAGCGCTGGTAGGTGAGGCCAGGGCCTCTCATCTGATGCCAGCCTAGCGCTCACGCCCATGACCTCAGGGTCTAGGTCGAGCTCCAGGCCTCAGGGGCCTCCTGGATATGGTGATGCCAGGGGATGTGCTGAGCCATGCCTTGCCCTCTCCCCGCAGGACCTGAGCACTGCCCTGCCCTCAGGGCAGGTCTGCCATGACCAGCAGCGGCTAGAGGTGATCTTTGCAGACTTGGCTCGGCGAAAGGACGATGCCCAGCAGCGCAGCTGGGCCCTGTACGAGGATGAAGGTGTCATCCGCTGCTACCTGGAGGAGCTACTGCACATTCTGGTGCGGGGTGGGGGCCCACAGCTGTCCCCAGTATGCAGAGCAGCTGTCCTCAGATAGGGCAGGGACCACCCTGCACCGTCCTCCAGTGCTCAGGAGTCTCCTTTCCGTGGATTCAGCTTGCTCACGTGTGGCCGCACAGCTCACACTGAATGACTGTCACCCTTCCTCCTTCCACAGACTGACGCAGACCCTGAAGTGTGCAAGAAAATGTGCAAGAGAAACCAGTTCGAGTCTGTGCTGGCCTTGGTGGCCTACTACCAAATGGTGCGTGCGAGACAGAGGGGCGGGCGTGGAGGGACCCGGGTCGAGGTGGGAATTCTGGGTACTGAAGACACAGGGTCCCCTGCCAGGAGCACCGGGTGTCACTGCGGCTGCTGCTCCTCAAGTGCTTTGGTGCCATGTGCAGCCTAGATGCAGCCATCATCTCCACTCTTGTGTCATCTGTGCTGCCTGTGGAGCTGGCACGGGACATGCAGACAGACACGCAGGGTGAGGCAAGGGAAGCTTCCCACCGTCTGAGGGGGTGGTTTCCTACCATCTCGGGCTCTGACGGCCTGCCTTGCTCCCCCAGACCACCAGAAGCTCTGCTACTCCGCCCTCATCCTGGCCATGGTCTTCTCCATGGGGGAGGCGGTGCCGTACGCACACTATGGTAAGCGGGCGGTTGCTGACCAGCTTCCTGCAGGGGGCCCACAGCCAGCCGGAGCTGGGACCCGTGGCCTGAGGGCCTGGGGCCCCACTGATCAGAGCTGGACAGGCATAGAGTGTCTCCAGGGCTCACAGAAACCCAGGGAGGTTGGGCGGCGTGTGGAGGGGAGCGGGGCCGCAGGCTTCCTGTGCCCTCTCCCAGAGCACCTGGGCACACCCTTCGCCCAGTTCCTGCTGAGCATCGTCGAGGACGGGCTGCCCTTGGACACCACCGAGCAGCTGCCGGATCTCTGCATGAACCTGCTTCTGGCTCTCAACCTGCACCTGCCAGGTGGGGGTGGGGTCCAGCCGGGAGGTGGCCGACCAGCTCAGGGCCCTCCAGGCTTAGCGGCTGTGCACACCCATGTCCTTCCTCAGCCCCTGACCAGAACGTCATCATGGCCGCCTTGAGCAAGCACACCAATGTCAAGATCTTCTCCGAGAAGCTGCTCTTGCTGCTGAACAGAGGCGGTGAGGGCCCAGGGATCTGTGGGGTACCACTTCCATGTCCTGTGACTGCACCACCCCCATAGCTCCCTGGGGCCACCCGGCCTCCGACGAGGACCACTCTCTTGCCTCTTTCCCTGCCTCCTAGATGACCCTGTGCGCATCTTCAAACACGAGCCGCAGCCGCCGCACTCCGTCCTCAAGTTCCTGCAGGACGTGTTTGCCAGCCCCAGCACAGCCGCCATCTTCTACCACACGGACATGATGGCGCTCATTGACATCACCGTGCGGCACATCGCGGACCTGTCGCCCGGAGACAAGGTGCCTGGAGGTGGCTGCGGTGGGGGACGGTAGCTGTGTAGAAACCGAAACAGAAAGGGGGGGATACGACACTG
>NW_024349803.1:20072572-20099396 GCF_902729225.1 Pteropus medius | reverse complement strand
GGATGCTGAGTGAGAGCACAGCAGAGGCGGTGGCCCGGGAGGAAGCAGCTGCAGCTGTCAGGTGGCGTGCACGCGGTGGGGGATGAGCTCGGGGTTGGGGGCATTGGAACTGGATCTGGCCGGGCCGGCGGCCACATCTGCCTTGAGCAGACAGATGGAGGCAGCACTGATTGCTGAGGTAGGGAGGAGCTTTGGAGGGGGAAAGATGGAGTTGTGTTTTGATGTGTCAGGATTGAGAAGACACCTGTTAGACATCCAGGTATAGAGGATGTCGGAGAGGCAGCGGGGTGGGAGTCGGGACTGGAGAGGGACACTTTGGAGTTGTCTGTGCATAGATGTGGTGGGAAGCCTGTGACAGAACAATCACCTGGGGAATCGGATGGCGGGGTCAGAAGGAAGCTCAGCCCAGGGCCCAGTCTCCCAGAGCAAGTAGAGAGAAACCCAGGAGGCAGCCGAGAGAACAGGAGCCTGAAGCCACGTGTTCGGGGGAGGAGGGAGCTGAGCCCCCTCCACAGTTAGAAGCTTAAGGGCTGAGCATTGGCCTTTGCATTTGCCACACCGAGGTGAGTGGCGACTGACAGGCCCTGTCTGTGGAATGGAGGGAAGAGAGTCTGAGTGGAAGGTTTGAGAGCATTCGGAGTTGGAAGGGAGGGGAGACGGGGGCTGGGGGTTGGAAGCAGTAAACAGAGACAACTCCCGTGAGTTTCTGTGAAGGGAAACAGAAAAAAGGGGGGGTCACTGGAGAGAGATGTGGGGCTACGGAGAGTGTTTTAAAAGTGGGAGGTGCTGGGGCGTGTCTCTGAGCCAGAGAGGATGTTCTGGGAAGCATAGAGAAACGGACGGTGTGTGGGGAAGAGCGGGCTGCTGTAGAAGGCAAGTGGATGAGGCTGTGGGCGAGGGTCGAGGCCCACGTTGCGGGGTGGCCCCTGACAGGGGCTGCGGCAGATCATCCCAGTGGGATCAGGGGAGATGTGTGTGCCGAGAGAACACGGGGCTTTCTGAAAGATCGCTTGGTCTTGACGTGAAGCACAGGCCAGCTGACCCGGCAGCCTAGGCTTGGAAAATAGGAGGTGGGCAGTGGGGCTTTAAGGGAAAGCGAACAGGGCCGGGGAGAGCGGTGGGAGGGAACGAGGTTGAGGCCTCCGCACTGGTCCGGTTGTCTGCTGCTTAGACACTGGGGTTTGATCTGCGGGCGCTTAGGTCTGGCCAGGGTTGCGAGTTGTTAGCAGGGTGAGGCTGCCTGATGGTGGTTTTGGCATTGGCCCATCGAATCAGAGGTAGAGAGAGACCTGAGGGATGGTGAGGGGGACAGACCAAGAGAAAATGCTGGGGTCGGGTCACTGGATTGGGGGTCTCGGGTAAGGAGCAGCTTGGGTGTCAGGTTGGAAGGGCTGTTGGAGCTCTTTAACCCGAGGCGCTGGGAGGGTGAGTTGGGGGTGGGGATTGGAGATCCACAGGTCTTAGTGATGGATCGGATTTGGGACGTGTGAGGAGAGCCGAGTCACAAACACCTGCTGGTTGGGCCTGTGCGTTTGATTGGACAGCAGTGCTCTTTTTAATGATAAAGAACACGAGAAGGCCTTCAGCTTTGGACAGGTGGGGACGATCTGGAGTTTGATGGTGGATATAGGGGTCTCTGAGATATGTAGGAGGTGACAAGGGAGCAATTGGATTTTCTTGTCTGGCGCTCACAGAAGTCTGGGCCAGAGGTATGAGTGTGGGTCGCATTTGGAGCTGTGGGTGGAATGAGGTCTTCGAGGGCGAGGGGACAGTGAGAAGCAGAGGGTCCCCGACTGCAGACGGCAGCACCACAAGGGCCTAGCGTTACAGGACAGGCAGGGGCTCACTGCTTCTCATGCCACCTCTCGGAGCCAGGACTTCCTCCCCGGCCACACTCTGGAACTGTCTAGGTCTGGGGTGATTCGTTCATTCACTTACTTATTCAGCAACTGTCGAAGGTTATTTTTGTGCCAAGTACATTGTGGATGCTGGGGATGCGACCCTGATCTTCTCTGGCGTGAGCTGGTCTTCAGCTCCAGGGTCCGTGCGGCTGCCATGAAGCAGTAGTGGCCTGTCCACTGGTGGCAGGGCCTCGCCGGGGTCCGTGAGCTTGCGTGCTCTTTCCGCAGCTGCGCATGGAGTACCTCTCTCTGATGCATGCCGTGGTCCGCTCCACGCCCTACCTGCAGCACCGTCACCGGCTCCCTGACCTGCAAGCCACACTGCGGCGCATCCTGACCGAGGAGGACACCTCGCCCCAGTGCCAGATGGACCGCATGATTGTCCGAGAGATGTGCACGGGGTTCCCAGTGCTGGGCGAGGCTCCCAGCTAGCGTCTCCTCCCCCACTTCCCTGCAGCCCCGGGCAGGGTGCGCTCCCCAGCCCCTGCCCTGCAGCCCTGAGCAGGGGCAGGGGACTTGGGGCTTGGCCCTAAGAATGTGTTGCACTGACAGTGTGAGTGGGGTAGGGGTGGAAGGGACCTGAGCAGGGGCCCCCTGGGGTAGGGGTGGAAGGGACCTGAGCAGGGGCCCCCACCTGAAGTAGGGCTAATGCGAGGGGCCAAGTGCAGGATTGGGGACCACGTTCTGGGAGCAGTGCTGGGGCAGAGGGAATGTGTGAGCTGAAGCCCCTCCATCTCCCGGTAGCTGCCTCTTCAGCATGACCCCCCACCCCCCGCCCCATATACACATGCGCACTCAGAGTCCTGTTGCTGCTCCAGGCTGGGCCAGAGCCCCCATCCCCCCAGCCTGGTCTGTGTCCTGGGCTTCAGCAAGCCATGTCCTTGGGGTGAGGGGAGACCTCCCGCCAGCTCTATTCTTTGCCTTAGCTTTGTGCTCCCTTTGCTCCCACCCCTGGGGCCTCGGCCAAGCTGCTGCTTTGAAAGCAGAATCTTGGACGCAGGCCACCCATCCTTGAGCCTCACAGAATGGTGTGATGGCATCCAGAAAGCCAATGACAGAATCTATTTTCTCTGTAAAAACGTAGACTGAAAAGCCATGTGTATTTTCCTATGTGCTGTAGCTCACCTTTGGAAATAAATCACAGGCCTCTGGAAACAGACTTCCCTGTATGATCCTGGGTGGTGGTAGGAGAGGGTGGGAAGGGGCACTGGGGCCTCAGGACCTCACCGAGCGTACCCTGGTCTCTCCAGCCTGAGGAGGTGATGGTTCCAGACAGGCCTGTCCTTCAAGGTCCCTTGAGCCCTATTCCAGCCTCTCTTCCCTGAGTTCCCACTTCTGGGCCACAGCCACAGCCAACTAGTGTCCTGTGGTCTGTTGGCAGGTGACTGCCCCTCCAGGCTTCACTTAAAACCGTTCTTTGCCTTGATGGAATGCTCTCTCTCTCCTCTGTTAAAACCCTACCCCACCCCTGGCCTCTCTCAACACCTGGGCCCTGCTCTGTTTTTCTTCCTCATTCATCATGGAGCCCAACAAGATCCCCTCATTTTGCAGCCTCAGCAGAGATTTTGTTTTGGTAATTACAGTAGGACAAAAAGTATCAAAACAAGTGTGAGGTTAGATTTACACTACTGTTGCAGGGGAATTAGGAGCCATTTGGTAAAAACTTCATTTTCCTTGTGGGCTCCCAAGTTAAAAAGGCTCTTGCCATAAGTAGGGGCAGAGAGTCAGGACCCAACCAATTGGAATGGTTTTCATCAGTTTCCTTCATTTTTTACCCAAGACGATTGTTAACAGATGATTCCATACATCCAGAATTGCTGATACTCTGACCTCCGGTCATGATTTTTCCTTTCTCACTGGGATGCTGAAGGCAGAGGGCTGTTCTCCCAACAGGGCCGTGATGCAGTGAAGCACAGGCCAGGGTGGGGTCCCCAGGAAACAGGTCCTTGGGAAGCTAAGACAGGAACATTTGATGGGATCCATGGGAGCAAAGCCCAGGAGGCCGATGGGTAGACATCCTTCCTTAGCTGTTGACTCTTTGAGAAGGTTAAATGCACAGGCTCACTGGACCTGAGGAGGGGCTGACCAGATGTTTGGTCCTGGTAATGCTCCCAGTGGCACAACTTGGTCACTCTCTTCATCCTCGAGGCATCTGCCTCCCTTTCACATCCAGCATCAATGAAACCGACTTCCAGTCACGGCTCCTTTCTCACTGGAGCACTGAAGGCAGACAGCCACGATTCTCCTGAAATAACTTTCATTCAGTGGAAAGCCCAGGTCCTCGGGAAGCTAAGGCAGGAACATTTGACATCCTCTATGCCTTGCTCTGTTCCCTCTTATGATGCATATTACCGACCTTGTGGGAAGAGCAGGGCTGTGCTGTGCCATCTGTCCCAGTGCACCTATGACAAATAGTGTGGCCCTGTGGTAGGAGGACCAGAAGCTTCTGCCTGTGTCCACAGGATTGCCCAGGGATCCTTGTGCATGTTTGTAGAAGGGACACGGGAGCCTCAGCTGACAAAGTCAAATAAATGCTGGCCCTTGGCAGCAAACAGATGCTCCGAGAGAGTCCAGCACTCTAGGACCCTCTCAGCAAACACTTGGTGATGGTCTCATGACAAAATTAGAACCACAAGGGAAAAGAACTGAAGAGGAAACTGCCTTTGAGAGAAGATCTTGGAAAGACAGTAGGTGTAGGTTGTGGCTAGCAGGAGAAAGGACAGAGAGAGAAAACATTCAAAGGGGAATGTTTGGGGTTGAATAAACCCAGAAATTTTGAGGGGCAATGAGGGATGGAGTTGGGGCTGAGCTCGACTAGAAATGGGTGTCTTAAAAGTGCTGGCATCGTGTCTGTGGGATATGGACCAGAGTCTGCACGTGCATAAGGCAACTCCAGGGTAATGAGTTGGGTGAAGATCACCTGGCTGCTCAATTCCCAAAAGATGCAGAATGAGTATCCAAGTAGGTGAGGACAATCTTTTTTTTTTTTTTTATGGAAGAATAACACTGAAAAATACAGTATACAGAGAGTACAGCTTCATGAATCACGACAGAATGCTAATATAACCACAGCCCAGGTCAGGAAATAGACTACCAGTCCCTAAGTCCATTTGTGTGCCCCCTCCTAACCACTGACTCCCCTGGTCCTCCCCAGGCCACCTCCCTAGAGGTAATTGCAGATAAATATTGCCAGATTCTGAACTTACATAAGTGGAATCATACAGTATAAACTCTTGTGCCTGGCTTCTTCACGCACCATTAAGTTTGTGAGATAAATCTGTGTCATAGTATGTGGTTGCGGTTCCTTCATTCCCAGTGTTGTGGGAGACAGCCTCGTTTATCTGCTGCTGCTGCCTTCCATTGTTTCTGATTTTTGTCTATTTTGCATAGTGCTGTGAGGAACACTGTTGTATATGTCTTCTTGTTGCATGTATGCAGTTATTGGGGGTATGTTATCCGGAGGAAATCGAGGGGTCACAGGCAGACACTGCCAACATTTTCCAAAGTAATTGTACCAACGTATGCCCCTCTAATGGAGTCTGAGAGTTCCAGCTTCTCCGTATCTTTCCCAAAACTTGGTATTGTCAGTCATTTTTAGTCATTCTGGTATAGTAGCATTTATTTTAAAATCTGCATTTTCCTAATTCAGGAGGTCGAGCACATTTTCATTAGTTTACTGTCTATTTAGATCTTTTGTGAAGTGCATATTCAGATCTCTTGCCCATTTATCTGGATTGTCTGTCTTTTATTGATTTATAGTATGTATTCAGAATGAGTCCTTAGGTTGTATATCTTACAATATCTTCTCATTCTCAATGTTGTCTTTTGATGAAAGGAAGTTCTTCATTGTAATGTAATCCAATTTTTCAGTATTTTCCATTACGGTTAGTGCATCTCGTGTCGTGTTTTAAAAAAACCTTTGCTTAAGTCATTTTGAGCTGTGTTTTCTTCAAAATGCCATCTTTCATATTCATATGTCAAATCTATCTGGAATTGATTATGTGGGTAGTATGAAGTAGTAGGCTCATTTAATTTTTTCCAACTGACCCAGCACCATTTATTGAAAAGCCCATCCTTTCCTCATGTTGACTCTTAGGAGCCACCTTGTCAAAATTCAAGGCCTGTCTCTGGATTTTGTTCCATTGGTCTGTTTATTCTTGCACCGGCTCCTTACGGTCTTGAGTATTATAGCTTTCTTGCTGTTCAGTAGAGGAAGTTGTCCTACCTTGGTTTTCTTCAAGACTGTCTTGGGTATTCCTGGCCCTCATATATTTTAGAATCTAGTTTGTCAGTTTATACACACCCCTTACACCACCTCCACACACTGTCTACGGGGATTTTTATTGGAGTTTCATTGAATCCGTATATCAATTTGGACTTTCTTTCTAAGCTTTGAACGCAGTTTTCCACTTTTTCGTGTCTTTATTCTTATAATTGTTTCGTGTGTGCAGGCATATGTACGTGTGACGAGTTGTTGCACATCCTTCATTAGATTTATTCCTGGCTTTTTATATTACTTGATGCTATTGTATAATGGCATAATTTAAATTTTTGTTTAATTTTCTAACTGTTGCCAATATACAGAAATTACAGCTAATTTTTATGTACTGACCTTGTGTGTCCAGTGACTTTGCTAACCTCACTCCAATCACTTATCTATAGGTTCTTCTGGATTTTTTTTTACATACACAATCTTGTTGCTGTGAATGAGTTTTATTTTTTCCTTTCCAATCCTCATACCTTTTTATTATTTTTCTTGCCTTACTACACTGACTAGACCCTGCAATACAATATTGAGGCTTGTGGTCACGAATGTAAACTGTTTTTCTCTAGCAAGGCTCTGCGGCTCCAGAGGTGAGGAATACACAAATAGTCTATTTTAAGTGAGTTTAGATTTTAGCTCAGCGTGTTTGTCCAGGAAGAGTAGGGCAAGAGAGTTATAGTACTGGATTCTATCAGGCTGATGGTAAAGGCAAGGAACTGAGGAAGTGACGAATGATGGATTAGAGATCTCAGTGAGGTCAAAGAACTGTTAGATAATTGAGCTGGATAAGTTGGCTAGGTCTTCTGGCCTGCTCTCTCAGCAAGGTGCCCCTGACTGGGAGGAAGGAGGGAGCAAACACAGAGTAGGGAGGACAAGGCAAGAGGAAAGAGGCTGAGATGTCCTGGAGGGCAGTTTCCACAAAGCCTTTGCCCTCTGGTCTCCTGACCTGCTCTCTATCTGCCCCACAGCAGCCTCAAATTCAGGTCTGCATGGACTCCCTATCTTGGAACTGATGAGACCCAGGATGAACCATGTAGGGGTCTTGCTGTGTTGCTAGGAGATAGGAGTGAGGCTGGACTTGGAGAGAGGACCTATCACCAATACTTGGTTTTTGTCTTTACAAGGAACATTAGAAACTACCACTGGGGGTGAGGCATAGAGGTGAGTGCAGGTGGGGAGAGAGAGGCCTCCAAGGAACAGCAGCCACAAAAGGAGGCAACCGTGGAGGCAAGAACAGCTGGGAGCGGCATGGATAGTCACCTGCAGTAGTGAGTGGGGGGTGGGGAGAGTCAAGGAAAAGTCTAGGTCTTGCCTCCACAGGATACTCAGTTGAGGCCAGTGCTAGCCCTAATAGAGAGAGTGAAGCTTGATTTGCTTCTGCCATGGTTCCTTTATGCCTCTGCACATTTGCTCACACAGCCTCCAAGACCTAGGCTGGCTCCTTCCCTTGCAGCTACTGACCTCCTTTAGGTTATTCAGGGCTCCCCTCAGGCATCTTCTGCAGGAAGCTTTCCCACATGGCTAAGTTGGTTCAGGCACCTCCTCTGGCCCCAGAACCCCTTCCCCTAGCGCTCTGCCTCCATCCTTCGTTCGTGTAAAGTTTCGTGTCCTCCACTCGCTAGATTGTGGACTTAGAGGGCAGGTGTGCTTCCTAACCACGTCCCCTGCCTCCCTCCTCCAGAGCCTGCGTCCACTGGGACCCCATCCAGCGGAGCTCCCTGTCTACAGTGCTTCTGCACTGTAGGTGCTCCACTCTCGCACCCTTAGGAACCAAGACCGCGCACCCAGCGGAATGCTCTGATCTTAGCCGGTCCTCTGATTCTGAGACCCAGCGGGGCACCACCCATTTGCCGGCTCGCAGTAGCCATGTGGGGCGCTCAGGAGGTGGAACCCGCAGGAATCCCACCTCCCGGAAGCGAAAGAAGTCAAGAGGCCAAAGAATGCGCCTTCGGATTGGTTGTCGGTGATGTCATAGGAACAGTTTGGGGCGGGCCAAAGGAGTTCTCAGTTGGTTGGAAGCAGGAGCCGCGCCCCTTGGGGAGTTCCGGGTCCCGGACCTGACCTCCTCCTTGGTCCTGGGACGCCCGCATCCTCTTCATGTAGCGCTGCATTCCGTTGTCACTGCCACCTTTGAAGGCCGGCACGTAGAGTGCCTACTGGATTATCTCTTCCAGCTATTCTGGAACCGGCGAAGCCTCTTCCCCCCAGACAATGAATGAGTCGGCTGTCGGGTGGAGACTCCTATTGTGCCAATACAGACCGTGACTTTCTGATTGGAACACTGTGTTCACCCACCGCCCCTGATCGTCTTCTGTGACGTCTTTTCCGACGCATTTGCCTATTGGCCAGCCAAGACCGACTTGCACCGGGAGTTACACAGCGCGGGGAGGACTGGATTGATCCGTGGGAGGAGAAGTGAGCTTCCGTTAGTCCCTTCAAGGGGTTAAGGGCCTCAATCGTAGCGGGTGAGGGGCGGGGATCCGAAGAGCCGGGCCCGCAGCTGTGCGGCAACATCGGGCTCCACGTGGCACCCCAGAGCACTCGAGACCCGTGACCTGGGAGGGGGCGGTGTAGCCTCCTGTGGAGGAGCGCCCCAGCCGAAGAGACTGCTGGAAGGCCGTCAAGGCAGGGAAGAGTTTGGCATCACCTCCCGTCCCTGCCCCGCAGGGGCGTTCCAAACTAGGAGATGGTCGTGACAGGTTTCTTGAGTTAAAACTCATGACTGAATAGTTAAAGCTATTGTTTGGGCTGTTGACGCCCCAGATACCCCTCCAGCCATCGTCCTATCTGCTCCCAGGATTCCACATGGTACCCCTTCCCCGCCCGAGTCATGAAAACACTCACTGTGCACCAAATTTTCAGATCAAAATCTGGAACAGGGTTCGGAACTAGTGCTGAGGAAGGAAGGGGGACAAGAGACCCGCAAGCAGAAGAAAGGATGTGAGACGGAGCTGAGACAGCCCCCTAAAAGGATAGAGGCGGATGAGGGCGGTGATCTCCAGCGAGGGTGGAGGCTCCAAGGGCAGCAACACTCCGCGCGCTGATCAGCACCGTGGGTAGCGCTTTTGCTTTGCCCTCAATAAAGATGGCGGCAAAAGCTTCTCTAGTCAGAGCTACCATGCGCGATGGGCTGTACCACTGGATTTGGGGCTTCGGGGCAGAAGTGGAACGAACCATCGCGTCGGACGGGAGCCATGTTGGAACGGCGGGAGGCGGCAGCAGCGTCGGGGATGCTGTGGTGGGGGAGGCAAAAGCCGGGGCCGCACGCCAAAGGGGCTCTGGCCGCGGAGTAGATGGTGCCCAGAGGGTGGTGGCGGTGGCGCGGAGCGACAGGCCGAGAAGCCGGGGACCGGGGCGGCAGCAGGAGCCCGGGAGGGGGCCCGAGCGGCCGGGCGGGCCCAAGGCCCGGACCGAGGCGGGAGGCGGTGGAGGCCGTGTGGGGAGGCGGAGGGTGATGGCGAGGCAGCCGCCGTGGTGGGGTCTCAGGGGGGCGACGACCCCGCTACTCCTATTCCTTCTCCTCTCTTTGTTCCCTCTCAGCCGGGAGGAGCTGGGGGGCGGCGGGGACCAAGGCTGGGACCCAGGGGTAGCTGCCGCTACGGGGCTAGGGACGCGGATCGGCGGCGGAGCCTCAGCTCTTTGTCCCGAGCCACCCGGGGCCCGGGAGGATGAAGAGCCTAGCCTGGGAGTCAGGGAGACCATCTTCGTGGGGCTCAGAGGGGGAAGGCAAAGCGCCCAGAGTGGTCGACGGTCCCCTGAGCAGCCTGACGCGGAGCTAGGGGCGGAATACGGGGTCCGAGCCTTAGGCAGCCGCGGGCGAGAGAGAGGACAGGGACCGGGGTTTCTGTTATGCTGGCGCCCAGAGGTCTCCTCTTGCGGGCGGACAGGACCCTTACGAAGAGATAGTTTGTCGCCAGTGGCTCTGTCCCCAAGGGTCTCGGGCCAAGAGGACAGCTCGCCCTTCCCTTCGGACCTTCTAGTTCGGCCCCGTGGTTCCAAGCCGGTGTCTTCCCAGAGAAATGCTGGGATAGGCGCCCCCCAAAAAGTGGGAACCACACGTTGCTGTGGGGAGTTGTGGCCGCCGGGGCACAAAGCTCAGAGCGAGAGAACCACATCTCGAGCCTGGAGGACAGTCCCCCGGGCAGATTATCCTCCCGGAGCTGCGGGATCTGGCCCCGGGCTGGATTCAGCACCGCGCATGGCGAGGACAGCTCCCGCATCTGGTTCAGCACCGCGCGATTATCGGACAGCTCCCGAGCCGACGCCCAAGCGCATGCGCTCCCGCGGTCTTTTCCGCCGCCGCTTCCTCCCGCAGCACCCGGGGCCGCGCCCCCCGGGAACCTCGGCCCGTCCAGAAGCCTGGAGAATACCCCCAGCGAGCCGGGTCCGCCCCCGTCGTGCCGCGAACCGCCACCCGCAGTTTCCGCAGTACAACTATCAGGCGCTAGTGCCCGAGAACGAGGCGTCAGGCACCGTGGTGCTACGCGTAGCGGCGCAGGACCCGGACGCGGGCGAGGCCGGGCGCCTAGTGTACTCTCTGGCTGCGCTCATGAACAGCCGCTCGCTGGAGCTGTTTAGCATCGACGCGCAGAGCGGCCTCATCCGCACGGAGGCTGCTCTGGACCGCGAAAGCATGGAGCGCCACTACCTGCGAGTGACGGCGCAGGACCACGGCTCGCCGCGCCTCTCGGCCACCACGATGGTGGCCGTTACAGTGGTCGACCGTAACGACCACTCGCCGGTGTTTGAGCAGGCGCAATACCGGGAGACGCTTCGCGAGAACGTGGAGGAGGGCTACCCCATCCTGCAGTTGCGTGCCACAGACGGGGACGCGCCCCCCAATGCCAACCTGCGTTATCGCTTCGTGGGGCCATCAGCTGCTCGCGCCGCCGCTGCCGCCGCCTTCGAGATTGATCCGCGCTCCGGCCTCATCAGCACCAGCGGTCGCGTGGACCGCGAGCACATGGAAAGCTACGAGCTGGTGGTGGAGGCCAGCGACCAGGGCCAAGAACCCGGGCCGCGCTCTGCCACCGTACGTGTGCATATAACCGTGCTGGACGAGAACGACAACGCGCCTCAGTTTAGCGAGAAGCGCTACGTCGCGCAGGTGCGCGAGGATGTGCGCCCCCATACGGTGGTGCTACGCGTCACAGCCACCGACCGCGACAAGGACGCCAACGGACTGGTGCACTACAACATCATCAGCGGCAATAGCCGCGGCCACTTCGCCATCGACAGCCTCACAGGCGAGATCCAGGTGGTGGCACCGCTGGACTTTGAGGCAGAACGAGAGTACGCCTTGCGCATCAGGGCGCAGGATGCAGGTCGGCCTCCGCTGTCCAACAACACGGGCCTGGCCAGCATCCAGGTGGTGGACATCAATGACCATACTCCTATCTTCGTCAGCACCCCCTTCCAGGTCTCTGTCCTGGAAAATGCGCCCTTAGGTCACTCGGTCATCCACATTCAGGCAGTGGATGCAGACCATGGGGAGAATGCCAGATTAGAGTACTCCCTTACTGGTGTGGCGTCTGACACGCCCTTTGTGATAAACAGCGCCACTGGCTGGGTCTCTGTGAGTGGTCCCCTGGACCGTGAGTCTGTGGAGCATTACTTCTTTGGTGTGGAGGCCCGAGATCATGGCTCACCTCCACTCTCAGCCTCAGCCAGTGTCACAGTGACTGTGCTGGATGTTAATGACAATCGGCCTGAATTCACAATGAAGGAGTACCACCTACGGCTGAATGAGGATGCGGCTGTGGGCACCAGTGTGGTCAGTGTGACTGCTGTAGACCGTGATGCCAACAGTGCCATCAGCTACCAGATCACAGGCGGCAACACTCGGAATCGCTTTGCCATCAGCACCCAGGGTGGTATAGGTCTGGTGACACTGGCTCTGCCACTAGACTACAAGCAGGAACGCTACTTCAAGCTGGTGCTAACTGCATCTGACCGTGCCCTTCACGATCACTGCCATGTGCACATCAACATCACAGATGCCAACACTCACCGGCCTGTCTTTCAAAGTGCTCACTACTCAGTGAGTGTGAATGAGGATCGGCCAGTGGGTAGCACCGTGGTGGTCATCAGTGCCTCTGATGATGACGTGGGTGAGAATGCTCGTATCACCTATCTACTGGAGGACAACCTGCCCCAGTTCCGCATTGATGCAGACTCAGGGGCCATTACACTACAGGCCACGCTGGACTATGAGGATCAGGTGACCTACACTCTGGCTATTACAGCTCGAGACAATGGCATCCCACAGAAGGCAGACACCACTTATGTGGAGGTGATGGTCAATGATGTGAATGATAATGCTCCGCAGTTTGTGGCCTCCCACTACACGGGGCTGGTCTCTGAGGATGCCCCACCTTTCACCAGTGTTCTGCAGATCTCAGCCACTGACCGGGATGCTCATGCTAATGGCCGGGTCCAGTACACTTTCCAGAATGGGGAAGATGGGGATGGAGATTTTACCATTGAGCCCACCTCTGGCATTGTCCGCACGGTGAGGCGGCTGGATCGGGAGGCCACGCCAGTGTATGAACTTACTGCCTACGCTGTGGACCGAGGTGTGCCTCCACTGCGGACTCCAGTCAGCATCCAGGTGACAGTGCAGGATGTGAACGACAACGCACCTGTCTTCCCAGCTGAGGAGTTTGAGGTGCGAGTAAAGGAGAACAGCATCGTGGGTTCGGTGGTGGCCCAGATCACGGCAGTGGACCCTGATGAAGGCCCCAATGCCCATATAATGTACCAGATTGTGGAGGGGAACATCCCTGAGCTGTTCCAAATGGACATCTTCTCTGGAGAGTTGACGGCACTCATTGACCTGGACTATGAGGCTCGCCAGGAATATGTGATTGTGGTGCAGGCCACATCTGCCCCTCTGGTCAGTCGGGCCACTGTGCATGTCCGCCTGGTTGACCAGAATGATAATAGCCCTGTGCTCAACAACTTCCAGATCCTCTTCAACAACTATGTATCCAACCGTTCAGACACCTTCCCCTCAGGCATCATTGGGCGCATCCCAGCTTACGACCCTGATGTCTCAGACCACCTCTTCTACTCCTTCGAGCGGGGCAATGAGCTGCAGCTGTTGGTGGTCAACCAGACCAGCGGGGAGCTTCGACTCAGCCGAAAGCTAGACAACAACCGCCCGCTGGTAGCCTCCATGTTGGTGACTGTCACAGGTGAGAGGTGGAGGCAGGCAAGTGACCCAGTGACCATAACCTGTCAGGGCCTCAGGGGCCCCATAGGGCACCTCAAAGAGAGATTTCCAAGAATCCCTTAAGTGCTAGGTTCCTTCACCTCCCAGGATCAGCCATAGACCTCACAGGTTAGGTTTATATAGTCCCTGCTTAGGTTCTTGGGAAGTCTTTACAGAATCCCAGAGATTCTAGGGCATCTAGCAGACCCCCTAATGACCATATGAACTGTCTGCTACTCTAGGACCTCTAAAAGTCTGGAGGTCCTGGGTTAATGCTCTGGAGGTTGCAGGAAAAGCCAGCATGGACCAGTCAGCCCACATCACACCTCTGTTCAGATGATGGGTTATTTGGGGTCCAGTCTGATCCTCACCCCATCTGTGCAGGAGAGGGAAGCCAAAAGATTAGTGGTCAGGAACAGCAGCTTACTCTGGCAGCTTCAGTCAGACAGTGGGCCCACATTGGCTTGGCTACTATCCAAGGGACCGACTAAGGCCCTGTGCTTTGGGAATATGTCCGGAGGCCCGCCTGCCTCTCTCCTGCCTTCACAGCCCTAGGCTTTCACAAAGCCTTCCCTAATAGGAGGGTGCAGGTAGGAGAGGCTCTTGCAATCCTGCCTACTGGAGGCTACAGAGGTTGGGAGACAGGCTTTACTGGTGTTCGTTCCCCATTTCTGGAGTGTGGATTCCTGGCACTGCCAAAGAAGGCACAGCCTCCATTTACCCATCAGTTCACTGAACGGCCAACCTTCATTGACCACCCGCAGTGTGCTAGGGTCTGGGCACAAGGCATATGAGTACCTCATCCTCATTCCTGGGGCTGGCTGCTGAGATCACAGGACCCAGGTCTGAGACCCAGGGCAGCTTGCTGATCCAAGAATGCTGAGGGTGGGGGAGGTCAGGGTGCAAGACCTCCTGGAGAGAGGGATCTTGCTGACTCAGGGGAATGGGGTTGAGTGGTCACAGGCCCTTTTCTAATGCCATGGGAAAGTAGTTTGCTGACTAGAGAAAGGGATTGGGTGATCCCTGACTTAGAACCCACTGGTTTTTTGTTTGTTCGTTTGTTTTGTTTTGTTTTGCAACTTTATTATTGTTTTTTTATTCCTCTATTTTTTGGAGGGGGATGTTTTGCTGATTCTGCAATGCTGGTGGATTGGGAAGATGAGTGGTCAATGGCGCTAGCACCTCTTTGTGTCCTGAGTGGGCCTGGCCTGCTGACCATGATAACTTGGGAAAGGGTGTGTTACTGACCACTTAGGGCCCTTCTTGTGTTCTGTTGGAGCGATGGCTTGCTGACCCATGGGCACGGTGCTGAGGAGTTCTGGGTGGTGGTGCTGGTTGATCCCTGGCTCAGGCCCCTCAAGTGTTGGAGGGAGGGGAGAAGCAGCAGCAACTCGTTAATACCTTGACATCGAAGTACCTGTGATCATAAGCCCCAGACCCCTTTGCTTCCAGGCAGGGTCAAACTGCTGACTCAGATGCTGGGGGACTGGGCAGTCATCTCTGGCCACAGCCCTCTCGTATCCCAAGGAGGGCAGCCTCTGACCCCAGACTGACCACTGCCCCTACCCCTACCCACAGATGGGTTGCACAGCGTCACCGCACAGTGTGTGCTGCGCGTGGTCATCATCACGGAGGAGTTGCTGGCCAACAGCCTGACCGTGCGCCTCGAGAACATGTGGCAGGAGCGCTTCCTGTCGCCGCTGTTAGGCCACTTTTTGGAAGGCGTGGCCGCGGTACTCGCCACGCCCGCCGAGGACATCTTCATCTTCAACATCCAGAACGACACGGACGTGGGGGGCACCGTGCTCAACGTGAGTTTCTCAGCGCTGGCGCCGCGCGGGGGTGGGGCTCGTGCCGCCGGCCCCTGGTTCAGCTCTGAGGAGCTGCAGGAGCAGCTGTACGTGCGGCGCGCCGCACTCGCCGCGCGCTCCCTTCTGGACGTGCTGCCCTTCGACGACAACGTGTGCCTGCGGGAGCCCTGCGAGAACTACATGAAGTGCGTGTCGGTGCTGCGCTTTGACTCCTCTGCGCCCTTCCTGGCCTCGGCCTCCACGCTCTTCCGCCCCATCCAGCCCATCGCAGGCCTGCGCTGCCGCTGCCCGCCCGGCTTCACCGGGGACTTCTGCGAGACCGAGCTCGACCTCTGCTACTCCAACCCCTGCCGCAACGGCGGCGCCTGCGCGCGGCGCGAGGGCGGCTACACCTGCGTCTGCCGGCCGCGCTTCACAGGTGAGCGAGCCGGGGCTTCACAGGCGAGCGGGGTGTGGGGGCGGGGTCCAGACCAGAGCTGGGGGTACAGGCAGAGCCTGAGGGCAGAACCACAATGCAAGTAAGGACTGGGTATCACTCTTGAGCCAACCTAGTTCCGATTGGGCGCCATGAGACCAGAAGACTTAGAGCCTGGCTCAGAGACAGCCAGGGCCAAGGACTAAAGCAAAGGAGCCCTGGCCGTGGGCATGGGCCGGGCCCTGAGGGTCTGTGGTAGTGGACTAGGTGGGACCATGGGAGAGACGGGGCCTTCTTGGGCAGGGGCGGGTGTGGTCGTGACATCCTCTGACCTCGGTTTGACCCTAGGGGAAGACTGCGAATTGGACACAGAGGCCGGACGCTGCGTGCCCGGCGTCTGCCGCAACGGGGGCACCTGTGCCAACGGGTCGGACGGTGGCTTCCGCTGCCAGTGCCCAGCGGGCGGCGCCTTCGAGGGCCCGCGCTGCGAGGTGGCAGCGCGCTCCTTCCCACCCAGCTCCTTTGTCATGTTTCGCGGTCTGCGGCAGCGCTTCCACCTCACACTGTCCCTCTCGTAGGTGCCCGCCCCATATCTCTGCGCGCCTCCACGCCCCCCGCGCCCCGCTCTACCTACATGAGTCAGACTCCATTCCTGACTGCCCCTCCTGACTCCCACGGGACACCTGCCAGGGTGTCTCTGAGCATCCCTGCTCCTCACGTTGGCTGCAGTGGCCTCACCTGGCAGGTCTCACCCACTCTCATTACTTCCTCTTACCATCCTCCCCCGTACCAGCCTGGGTGGGCACCCCCCGCCCCCCAACCTTCCTGTCAGTGGATGGTGGGTGAGAAGAGGTGTCTGGCTTGTGACCCACCCTGACCACCCCACCCAGGTTCGCAACAGTGCAGCCAAGTGGGCTTCTCTTCTACAACGGGCGCCTGAACGAGAAGCACGACTTCCTGGCCCTGGAGCTGGTGGCTGGGCAAGTGCGGCTCACATATTCCACGGGTGGGTGCCGCCAGGGTGTGGGCAGGCAAGTGGGTGCATGTGTGGGTGAGACGGGCGCGGGTGCAAGCCCCAAGTCCCCTCGGGTTTGCCTCACTGCACACCTGAACATGCACCTCCACGCCAAACAGACCTCAGTGAGGACCTGGTTCCCGTGGCCATTCCCTGTGGGAAAGTCCATCCGTCCAAGGAGTGTGTGCTTCTCCTATCTGTCCAAAGGCACTCGGTCCAGCCAGTATGGTGACCAGTGTGTGTGTGGGGGGGTGATCTTAAGCATGCAGGGTCACCTTGGGAGTAGCTGTGCCTGCACGACTTGGGGGGGAGGGCAACTTATCAGCTCCAGCCAACCCTCCAAATGCATCCTCCCAACAGGCGAGTCCAACACGGTGGTCAGCCCCACAGTTCCAGGGGGCCTGAGTGACGGGCAGTGGCACACAGTGCATCTGAGATACTACAACAAGGTCGGCATCACCCTTGGCCTGGAAGTATGGAGGGAGCTGGGATGCCAGATTCTGACCCTCGGGGGTCACCCTGGGGTTCCCGCTGAATCATGTGCCTGGGTCTTTAGCCCCGAACAGATGCCCTGGGGGGTGCTCAGGGCCCCTCCAAGGACAAGGTGGCTGTGCTGAGCGTGGATGACTGTGATGTGGCTGTGGCTCTGCAGTTTGGTGCCGAGATTGGCAACTACTCATGCGCGGCTGCCGGCATGCAAACGAGCTCCAAGAAGTGAGGCCCCCAGCCCTGGTCCCCTTGCCCTCTGGCTGCCAAAGCCCCTCTCAACCCTTCATACATCCCATTCCTCACTGTGGCCTGCCAAAGCCCCCATTCTTCCCCCAGCCGCCAGTGTCCCTCTCCCCACTAGGATCCTGAGACCGCACCTCCCCTTCACTTCTCCATCCCCCGCCCCAGGTACCCACACGCCTCACTCAGCTCTTCCACCTTCCCCAGACCATCTGCCCATCATGAGCTCTCCTCTGCATCCCCAACGGAAGTAAAGCCCCGGCTGCTCGCCCAACCTGGCCTTACCCTCCCTCCTCAACCACCTTACCCTCTGAGTCCTACCCGCTCCGCTTCCTATGGCCCCCAGGAGCAATCCCACCCTGGCTCCAGTCCCATCAATGACCCGGACCTCTGACCCCCAGGTCCCTGGACCTGACGGGACCTTTGCTCCTGGGGGGTGTTCCCAACCTGCCCGAGAACTTCCCCGTGTCCCACAAGGACTTCATCGGCTGCATGCGGGACCTGAACATTGACGGCCGCAGAGTGGACATGGCGGCCTTCGTTGCAAACAATGGCACCATGGCAGGTAGGCCATGTCCCCATTATAGGGAGTGGGGTGGACGGCTACATGGTACAACTTCAAATCTGACCTCACACCCCTGTTTCCTTTGATGACAGTCTGGCCTTTAGGGCCCACCTCCTACCAAGTCTACCCCTGAGACAACATGGGATTGAGGTCATGGCCACTTTTGGCCCCTCCGAACCCTTTGTTCTGTCTAGCACTGTGGCCCACCTTCGGGTCTCATATCCTCCATGTGCCTTCCTTTCCTAGGCTGCCAGGCCAAGCTGCACTTCTGTGACTCAAACCCGTGCAAGAACAGCGGCTTCTGCTCGGAGCGCTGGGGTGGCTTCAGCTGCGACTGCCCCGTGGGCTTTGGTGGCAAAGACTGTCGGCTTAGTGAGTGGGAGCGTGGGGCAGGAGGGACCTGCAGGGTGAGTTCTGTCCCTGAGGTGGGGCCTCTGACCCTGCTCCTTTTATCCCCTCAGCTATGGCCCATCCTCACCATTTCCATGGCAACGGCACGCTGAGATGGGACTTTGGAAATGACATGGCTGTGTCTGTGCCGTGGTACCTGGGGCTGGCATTTCGGACACGGGCGACGCAGGGGATCCTGATGCAAGTGCAGGCTGGGCCACACAGCACACTCCTCTGTCAGGTGTGTCTGTCCTCCTGACCCCTCCCCAGACCCTCAGCTCTCAATCACTAATGCCACCAGCAACATTCCTATGGGTTCGGGCCTGGTCGCATGGCATATTTCTCTGTGGCTGTACTCACCACACTTGACCCTGCTCTGGACCCTGGTTCTCGGTCCTCTTTCCCACCATGATCTCCTCTGCAGGTGCAGGGCACCAGCATAGCTCTCCTGTGTTACTTGCACCAATCCACGACCTCTGGTCCTGATCTCTGACCCCTAACCTCGCTCTCAGCAACACAGAGTCCCTGGGTACAGCGTCCTACGTGCCAGATTTAGCCCTGCTCCTACTGTTCTGACTTCTGACATTCTTGACCTCTGAGCACCCTGATTTTACCTCCTAATAGTCCCAGCCCCTGCCTAACTTGGGGCTCTGACCCCAGGGCTATGCCTCTCTACCCACAGCTGGATCGAGGGTTGCTGTCTGTGACGGTGACCAGGGGCTCGGGCCGTGCTGCCCACCTCCTTCTGGACCAGGTGACTGTCAGTGACGGCCGGTGGCACGATCTGAGGCTGGAGTTGCAGGAAGAGCCAGGTGGCCGGCGGGGCCACCATGTCCTCATGGTCTCACTGGACTTTAGCCTCTTCCAGGTCTGACCTCTGACCCTGGGGTAGTCCATTTGAAGTCTTCCAACCAGACCACCTCGTCTGATCCCACCTCTAGTGCAGCCCCTCTAAACGCCCTCCCTTGCCCATAGTCTGATGTTCTCTCCCTAGTCTGCCTCCTCATACCCTGCTCTGAGCCCACCCTGCCAGCCAGGCTGGTCCACTGCCAAGCTCTCCTCACGTCAAGGAGGCTGCTCAGATTTCTGGCCTGGTCTTGGAGTATGTCTGCAGCCAGCACTTTGCCTAACTCCTGGAAATCCCTTCTGGTCTCTGCTCTGATCTCCGTAGCTCAAAATCATGAGATTTCAGGGTCTGTTCCGGGTCCAGGAAAGAGCCCAGCTCTCAGCTGAAACCTTCCTGTCATCCAGCCCTCATGCTCCAGCTCCAGCAGGTATCTGGAAGAGAGCAGCTCACTTCCAGACCATTCCCCCGGGACAAAGGGACAGGCACGGTTGTGCAGTGCTAGGACAGGCCAAGAATGACTCAGGTCGGGCAGGGGTCCATCAGGCCCCCCAACACCCCCAGTGCTGACTGTCCCCCTCCCCAGGACACCGTGGCAGTGGGGAGTGAACTGCAGGGCCTGAAGGTAAAGCGACTTCATGTGGGAGGCCTGCCCCCCGGCAGCGAAGAGGAGGCTCCTCGGGGTCTGGTTGGCTGTATCCAGGTGGGGGTCAGCATGAGAACATGATATTGGGCATTAGGGTGAGTGGTCACAGACCAGGGGGCCTTGGGACCTGAAAAGCTGCGTTGACATGAGGGGTGGTGGGGGAAGGGGATGTGCAGGGACCCAGGGCCATTGGAGACAGGCCAAGCTTTCTGTGCTGTTGGAGGCGAGTCTTGCACAGGGTTTCAAGGGTCCTCGGAGGTCTGTAACAGGGACGGCATAATTAGGGTTCCTGTGCGGAGACTGAATTGGGGTGTTGGGTGAGAGTCCGGTGTTTTTTGGGAGACTGCATGTGACCAGGTGGCTGGCTCTGCAGGTTTTGGGGCTGAGGTGCTTTGACATGGGTCTCACCCCTGGCTGGCTCTGTCTATAGGGAGTATGGCTCGGCTCCACACCTTCGGGGTCCCCGGCCCTGCTTCCCCCCAGCCAGCGAGTGAACGTGGAACCCGGCTGTGTCATGACCGACGCCTGTGCGTCTGGGCCCTGCCCACCCCACGCTGACTGCCGAGACCTCTGGCAGACCTTTTCCTGCAAATGCTGGCCAGGTGGGGCCTAGGGGGCTGGTGTGATCTGGGTGGAACCTGGGGCTCAGGATAAAAACTAAGGGACCTGGAGGGCCTGGAGGAGAGGACTGGACTGAGACGGACAGCACCTGCTCCTTCCCATGCTCTGTGGCCAGTGTCCTGAGCTCTCTGACCCAACCCGCAGGTTACTATGGGCCAGGCTGTGTGGACGCCTGCCTCTTGAACCCCTGTCAGAACCAGGGGTCATGTCGGCGCCTCCCGGGAGCCCCCCATGGCTATATCTGTGACTGTGTAGGTGGCTATTTTGGGCACCACTGTGAGCACAGGTAAGGGGCGGGGGCTGAGACGATGGGAAGGCCTGGTGGTGGTAGGGAGGGTCACTGAGCTATCATGGAGGCACTCACCTGGCTGTCCACCCCCAGGATGGACCAGCAGTGCCCGCGGGGCTGGTGGGGGAGCCCAACCTGTGGCCCCTGCAACTGTGATGTTCACAAGGGCTTCGACCCCAACTGCAACAAGACGAACGGGCAGTGTCACTGCAAGGTGCGCCTGGCCCCTGACCCCTGACCTTTTAACTCTTCCTTCGCCCTGTTTTGTGGTTCTTATCTGGCTCGCTGACCTCTGCCCTGACTCAGGCCCTGACCTCTTATCCATCCTGTGACCTAACCGCCATCTCTTGTCCTTGACATCTAACCCCTCCCTTAAGTTTCACTGGAGGCCCAACCTTCCTCCTGGCCTGTGATCGTTGTTCTCGTGACCTGTTGTTGTCCTTCCTGTCCTTCCTCTCCTTCCTCAAGCTCTGATCTCTGACCTCGGGTCCCCGAATCATTCCCAAACAGGAGTTCCACTACCGACCACGGGGCAGCGACTCATGCCTCCCATGTGATTGCTACCCTGTGGGCTCCACCTCGCGTTCATGTGCACCCCACAGCGGGCAGTGTCCCTGTCGCCCAGGAGCCCTTGGCCGCCAGTGCAACAGCTGCGATAGTCCTTTTGCAGAAGTGACAGCCAGTGGCTGCCGAGGTGAGCAAGCTCCACACACAGAAGGCCGGCTCTGCCATGCTACCTGCCACCAAGGATCATGGCATGCTTGGCTCCTTGGGCAGGGACTCTGGGAGGCTTCTTTGGGGAGTCACTGATACCCAGGGAGCCTCACATTTGCCCCAAGTACTCTGATGACCTGTCATAGAATCTGAAAGGCCAGCTCCTGTGAAGCCAGTGGGGAAATAGTGAGGGGTGGGACCTGGGGTGGGTGGTGAAGGGACAGTGGGTGTGGCAGTCACTTGCCCCAGCCCCTGGCCATTTGCCTGAGTGCCTCCCTTCTCCCTAGTGCTCTATGATGCCTGCCCCAAGTCCCTGAGATCTGGTGTGTGGTGGCCTCAGACCAAGTTTGGCATCTTGGCCTCTGTGCCTTGTCCTCGGGGGGCCCTAGGTGAGTACCTGGGGGGCAGGTGCATTGTTGAGGGTGGGGGTAGGCCTGTCATTTGATGCTGGAGCCACCTCTTTTCTTGAGTTGGGTGACCTCGTTTCTGCAAAGAGGTGGGAGTGGAGTATGAGTCCATGAGGGCCCCTTCCCACACCTCACTGAGCCTCCATCTGTTTCTCTTGGCTTCTGGGCAGGATTGCGGGGTGCAGGTAAGGGGTACGTGTTTGCTCAGGTGCGCTGCCCCCTCCCACTGCCAAGCTTTTGCAGAACCCTCTTGCTGCCTGAAGTCCCTGCAGACCCCTCCCCACTGCCTGAGGTCTCTAAAAGCTACTCCCAATGGCTTGAAGTCCCTGGAGGCCCCTTCCCTGCTGTCTGAGGACCCTGAGACCCCTCTCCACTTCCTAAGGTCCTTGCAGGCCCCTCCTCAGTTCCTGAGGTCCCTGCAGGCCTTTCCTTACGGCCTGAGGTCACGAACCCCCTCCCCTCTGAGGACACTACAGACTCCTCCCCACTGCCTGAGGTCCCTGCTGCAGCCTCCCCTTTGCTTGAGGTCCCCGCAGTGGCTGGACAGAGATCGTCTGTGTATGCATGCTCGTGTGCGTGTCCTTCTGTGCCTGTGCACGCCTCTGAGTCTGTCTTGGAGGGAGGGGGTCCGGTGTTTAAGTTAATGTCCCTCTTGCTGATGGCTACAAGCTCCCTTATGGCCCAAGTCAATTCTTACGCAACTTCCATCTCAACCACACAGACAATGGAGAGATGGCAGCAAAGTCATCACCGGGGCATTTAAAACTTATGTGAAAACTTCTCTCCCCACCACACTTGGGTCACAAAATACTCCTGGAGAACCTGGTCTGTGTCGGCATGTCTGTGTGTATGTGTAAGAGAGAGCATTGCTTGTGTATCTGAGTGTCTGTCCTGGTCCACACGTCTATGTGTGTGCAGGTGTGAGCACTGGTATGTGTGTGCTTGCCCGGCACCACATGTCTGTGAACCTCTCCTGGCCTATGTGTGTGTGGGTATGTGTGTGTGTGTGGGTGTGTGCACACATGCGGGTGGGTGCACAGCCCTGCCCTTGTGCTCACCATTATAGTTGGTGGTTCAAAATGGCCCACAGACCCTTCAGGAATTGCTGGGGCTGGGGGCTGGGGGCTGGGGGCTGGGACTGTTTCATCCAGATGTCCAGCCACAGGTGCCTAGTACTCTGCTCTCTGCCTCAGAGCTTCCCCTGAGATGTGAGAGGGTTGCTGGGGTCACCTTCTCATTGAAGGTGTCCCAACCCCGAGCCTGACCGGGTCTTGCCTGCCCCAGGTGCTGCTGTACGGCTATGTGACGAGGACCAGGGTTGGCTGGAGCCCGACCTCTTCAACTGTACCTCCCCTGCCTTTCGAGAACTCAATCTGCTGGTGAGACTGCCCAGACCATGCCCTGCACTCAAGACCTGCCTGGCCCCGGCCCCAGCCCTGGCCTCGGCTTCCCCAGGCCTGTGGTAGGCCCCGGACATCATGTCCCAGCCCTGGACATGAGCTTTTCCTGGTTGCCCTTTAACCTGGCCAAACTCTTCCTGTGAGGCTTTTTGAGACAGGCCTAAGGGACCAACACAGTGCACCTCCTCTGTTTTTGTCCTGGCAGCTGATGGCCTTAGAGCTGCTGACAGTACCGGATGCCCTGGAGGCCGGGAAGTTGCCCAGAGGCTGGCTTTGGGAGGTGGACTGCCACACACTGACCACTACTTTAGCCAAGACGTCCCAGAGTCACTGCCTGCCTGCTGGCCCCACCTGCTGGCCTCTTTGAGAGCCACCCGGGCTTCTGGGCTGACAGCCACACAGGATGCTCACTGGGCTGAGGTGCAGGCTGCTGTGCCCTGTGTTCCCCGATGCCCTGCCTGGATCCCTGTTCAGACCTTTCCCACCTAGGGAAGAGAAGACCTTGGGCTCTCGCTCTTCCTTGTCCTTTTTAGACCCACCTTCCTGGGCTCCTCTCGGCACCTGGCCAGACTCTCAGGCTGCCCTGTCTCACACATATCCTCATTTCCGGCTGAGCTCATCTTTCTCTCCTCTCCTCCAGAATCTGCCAGGTGGGGCTTTCCCGCTCTGCACTGCTTACCCGAGACATTGGGACTGGGCAAAGGCCTGGGGCTGGCCCTCTGGCCTCCCCTGCAGCGAGGCTTGCATCTGAGGAGTATCACGCGCCACGCCGCTGCCAGGAACATGGAAGACACGTACCTGAATCCTGTGGCTGGTGCAGACACCCAACACTGCAGGCATGTGGCGGGTGGGTGGGTGGGGTGGGGCGGGGGGGCTGTGAGGGCACGGGACTGGAGGTCTGAGGGGCTGGGGGCTGGTGATGTCGACCCTGGTGGCAGGAGGCTGGGCCGCCACCCTCAGCGCTCTGTGGTAGCGAGGAGGCTGTGGGGTATGGGACCTGAGTATGGGTGGGGTAGAAGGGGGCCAGCCCCCCAACATGGGGTGGAAATCCTTGATGGTCTCGCTCTTCTTCCTCCCGGCCAGTGCTCAGCATTGACCGCATGGAGCACCCCAGTCCAACCCGGGGGACCCGTCGCTATCCTCGTTACCACAGCAACCTTTTCCGAGGCCAGGATGCCTGGGATCCTCACACCCATGTGCTGCTGCCTTCCCAGTCCCCACGGCCATCCCCACCTGAAGGTGGGAGCCCTTGGGTGACCCCTGAGCCAGGTCCTATTTCCTGCCCCCGCCAAGTCAGATACTGTGTCATCGCCTTCCTTCCAATTCCCCTTCCCAGACCCCCCGTGAGAGACCCCGTGTCCACTGTCCACCCCCACCTGGCCACACCACTCTGTCACCTCACCACAGATGACCTCTCCCAGGCCTAATATTCAGGCTCTTGCCCTGGGAGCCCATGTCCCCTTCGTGGGCTCCTGCTCGCCCCATCCCCTAGTTCTGGACCTGCAGGGTTGAGCTCAGAGCTGGGTTTGTGGGTGCTCAGGGTCGGGGGTCACTGACGGTGGCTGCTCCTCTTTCCTTGGCAGTTCTGCCCACAAGCAGCAGCGGCATGGAAAACGCCACTACCTGGAGTGTGGCCCCCCCACCGGCTCCCCTGGAGCCCGAACCTGAGCCCGGAACCTCCATCGTCATCCTCCTCGTTTACCGCACCTTGGGGGGGCTGCTCCCTGCCCAGTTCCAGGCTGAGCGCCGGGGTGCCAGGTACACTGGTGGAGTTACTCCCAGGCCCCTCACCTTGAGCTTCGTGCAGGCTTCTACCCAGCCTCGCAAATGAGCAGGTGCACAGGCATCCAGACTGTCACGCAGGCTCCTCTGCACAGCTCCGTGCTGGCTGGCTTCCACGTCATATGTGTTCCGTGGGGTGGTGCAGAGTGACAGACAGACACAGAGCCATGACGAGGTGTCAGAGAAAAGAGAGATGTAGGAGCCGGGTATAGACAGGCAAACTGGCTGATAGAGACAGGCAAAGATGGGCCAGCTGATGGAGGTCAGATGGAGTGGCAGGGAGGGCATTTCGAGGGGAATAGTCTGGAGTTGCTTGGGCCTCAACCCCAGTGTGGACAGTGGGTCTGAAACCCCCTGGCTGGAGAAAACCTGCCATTCCTGGAGAACCGTGACACCCCGCTAGGCCATGGACCCCCGGTTTTGAAGCAGCTCAGCAGAGGTTCTAAGAAACAGCATCCCTCAGGGGCATCCCAGACCGTGGCTCGGCCGTGGCCAGTGGCATGGACAGTGAGGTGGGCAGTCAGAGCCTGGGGAGTTCCGCAGTGTCCAAGCCCAGGTGTGGTGTCTCCTCAGGCTTCCCCAGAACCCTGTTATGAACTCCCCAGTGGTCAGCGTGGCTGTATTTCATGGACGCAACTTCCTAAGGGGTGTCTTGGAGTCCCCCATCAGCCTTGAGTTCCGCCTGCTGCAGACGGCGAATCGGAGCAAGGCGATCTGCGTGCAGTGGGACCCACCTGGCCCGTGAGGACCTCCACTCAGGAAACCCTCAGCACCCCCGTTCGCCCCTGGGAGGCCCAGCCAGCCCCTGGGGCCCCACTAGTGCCCCTGTGCACCCAGGCCCATGAGGAATGCTGCTCCCCAACTCCAGCACCCTCAGCCTATCCCACCACCTCTCACAAACTCCCACCTGGCGATGGGGCACTCCTCATGGCCGACGGTAGATCTAACTGCCCTGTGGCTGCAGGGCGGACCAGCATGGCATGTGGACAGCACGGGACTGCGAGCTGGTGCACAGGAACGGGTCCCACGCACGGTGTCGCTGCAGCCGAACAGGCACCTTTGGGGTCCTCATGGATGCCTCCCCCCGTGAGGTGGGGCTGTGGTTCAGGGTCTGGGAGGGTCAAAGGGCGGGGATGCCCAACACCCCAGCCACAATCCCTGTCCCCACAGCGGCTAGAGGGCGACCTAGAGCTGCTGGCTGTGTTCACCCATGTGGTCATGGCCCTGTCTGTGGCCGCGCTGCTGCTGACCGTGGCCGTCCTGCTGAGCCTTCGCAGCCTCAAGTCCAACATGCGTGGGATCCATGCAAACGTGGCAGCAGCCCTGGGGGTGGCAGAGCTCCTCTTCCTGCTGGGGATCCACAGGACCCAAAACCAGGTGCAGGGGCAGGGTCTGGGGACCTGTGTCCTGATAAGCTCACACAGCCCAGGAAGGCCTGGGGCCAGATCTCAGGGCCAGGGGTCAGGGCTGCTCTGGTCGGGGCTGGGGTTTGGGGCAGGATATGGGGTAAGATGCTGTGGTTCAGGGGTCAGAGGTGGGAAGCAGATGCCCGGGGCGGGGGGCTCTGAGGCGCGGGAGGCAGGCGAGGTCCTGACGCCCTGCCCCCTGCCCCGCCTTCAGCTGCTGTGCACTGCGGTCGCCATCCTCCTGCACTACTTCTCCCTCAGCACCTTCGCGTGGCTCCAGGTGCAGGCGCTGCACCTGTACCGCATGCGGGTCGAGCCTCGCAACGTGGACCGCGGCGCCATGCGCTTCTACCATGCCCTGGGCTGGGGCGTCCCTGCCGTGCTGCTGGGTGAGGGCCCTGCTCGCTGGCCC